>NC_088362.1:45760234-45790234 GCF_034508935.2 Berghia stephanieae
CATGACTTTTGACAAGTGTATACAATATTTTAGTGTTATAATTTTAATACGTGCAGTGTATCTTACGAATAATAATAATAATAATAATAATAATAATAATAATAGTAATAATAATAATAATAATAATTTTTTTATCATTATTATATTATATATTATTATTATTATTATTATTATTATTATTATTATTATTATTATTATTATTATTATTATTATTATTATTATTATTATTATTATTATTATTATCATTATTATTATAATTATTATTATTATTACATATTATAATTATTATCATCATCATCATTATTATTATTTTTATTATAATTTTATTATTATTATTATTATTATTATTATTATTATTGCTGTAGATCGTAGGTGAGTGCTATAAAATGATGACATTTTTCCTGATTTGGATTCCCAGTGTGTATCGATTTAAATGACCCTGATCTTAGCAAAAAACTCTCAAACCTGGGACTTCGTTGAGAGTTTTTTATCCAAGATGTGGGTCATTTAATTCGCTCGATAGTTGAAGGACGAGTGTTCTGGCCAAATTTTGAAATATTATGGATTTTTCCAGAGTACGTCAGAGAAGCTAGTATGCGCTTGCCTAAGAAGCTCACAACATTGCCATCCGGAAGTATAACGGAGCAACACACAAAACTATGTGTAACCATGAACTTTTATAGTCCGGCTAATACAGTTTAGCGAGAATTACTCAAAAACGAGGATGTCAAAAAGCAATAACAAAGACCTGAGTGACTTGATCTTCAACCTATCTATACATTTATATAAAGTGAATCATGATGCTGTGTGGGAATTGCCACTTTGACGTCATTATTACACCTGTACTTCCGACATGTATAAAATTACGGTGGCATAAGTGAGTGGTGAAAGTATTGATTTGTGTTACTCTTATTAACAAACAGCAAGGCTGGTTTCTTATTTCCCCAAAAAATGGCAAGATACAGTTTAAAATCGACTTTGGTAACTCTCCTGTCAGTATCAATAATGATCGTTTTGTATTATTTAAATCGTGACTCGACTTACAAAGACGTGATAACTTTTTCATCACAGTCTGTGAAAGAACATTTTGGAAGCAAGTCAGCTTTGCATTCTAGTTTCGATAGATGGGTAATCATAAAACAACCCGGGGCTGATAATCAATTTTGCGGAGCAGCGGCTAGACAATTACATGACTGGAAAATACTTGTTATCGTTGAGAGCGATGAAAGAAATGACGTTTGTAGAACCAAAAACTGCTTAACGTTTCATAAAGCACACCAAAAACAATGGATGTATCCAAAGGATTCTAATCCACAAAATTCAGCTGTACGATTTGCTGTCGCCCATGGGGCTAAGATGGTTTACGTGACAGATGGGTCGAGATCAGTACAAGATTTGCTTCAGCTCCACCTTGACTCGGATTCTATTTCTATCCTAGTCAGTGCAGATGTTACGCTCTTTAATCATTACTTCCATTTCGGTCAGCCTGGTACATATCCTCGTGCTTTCCCTGGGATGTTAAAAGAGCCAAAGAGGCGCACATCAACGTCATACAAACTTCTAGAACAATGGAAGCGACCAGCAATTCAACACGTCGTCGATTTGGACACGTTTCAGTTTCAAAAACAACCAAACATTTCTCCATTATCGAATCAACATCAGCAACAGGAACACATGTTTAACATTTTAGCTAAAGATGAACAAATTTTTGATCCCTTGTCACCTCCCGTTCTAGTCCCCCCTGGTACTTGGTCCTTTTACGGCTCTAAATACACCCTCTACACGTATAACAGTCTTTGGTGTCTTCTTCAACCAATCACATTACGCCCAGAACTCAAAGAAATATGGCGGAGTTTGTATACTCAAAAACTACTTTGGGAGATTGACGAGGGCGTGGGTTTCTATCCATCAACGACAAAACGTGCACTTCAAAATACGATCAATTTGTTCAGAACAGAATATTTAAAAAAACGGCGTATTAATAACGAGATTACAGCTTTACACGCACAGATTACGGGGGAACTTGTTCGATTTTTATCATTCTGGACTTGTCCTCACTCACATACATTTTTTCAATGTATGATAAAATTAAGTATGGATCTTTGGACAAAGAATGATGTTACCTTAACAAAACAATGGGTTGAATTTCTGAAACTCTATGAATATACTGCACCGAGTAGAATAACAAAGGGACCAAATTTCTTTAAAAATTCAAAGAGAATCCGGTATGTCTCACCCCAGACTGGTTCAATTATTGATGGAACATCTGCTTTTAACTTTAATTCCTACAATGTTACACATCATGTCAAAGAAGTGAGCAATATTTGTAATAACTTTAGTAAAAACTTTGACGATGATTATCAAGTATTAGAATCTCAATATAAAGAAAGTGGTGGATTTTCAAAAATAGATAAACTAAATCAATTCTTTTCCGATGTATTAGTCCTAGTTGTATTCAATACACCACACTATAAGAATTTGAATAGTATTCTAAAAGCCTTTATGCCAATCTATCCTAACGTTGTGTTCTGTGGTTATAATTGGCGTGCATTTCAGATACATACAAGCTATATAAAACGTCCTTTGACATTCATAGAATTCTTCTCCAAAAGAGGGCATTATGGATACCAGTGCACAAGTATAGCGATGAAAATGGGCTACAGAGTTAAAGGTTATTTTCACACGGGAGATGACGTCATTCATTTTTGGTGGCATTCTCTTCCTTTGGACACGCAACAAATCTGGATGAACCGAAATCTATCCACGATAACGAATGGATGGTTTTGGTGGAAAAATGCGTCCGGGTCTGAGTCGTATGAACATTCTATACATCATATTAAATCAACAACCAGACCTATAAGCGCAAAGGACATCACAGTTTCCCACGACACATTTCTCAAAAACTTGTTGGACAATACAAATGGAGCCGGAGTTATCCGTGGTGTCAGTGACACCATGTATATTCCTGAAAGATACAAAAAGGACGTGATTTATTACTTTGATATATTCTATAAAGAAAAAACCTTTCTAGAAATTGCCGTACCTGTAGTGATATGGGGGATTACTAAACTTGAAAACATTTGGATGTTTGGGACTCGGAGCCTTTGGTATGACGATAGGAAAAATCTCACAATGTTTTATGAACAGGACTTCAAAAACGATACAATTTTAACGTTGCATCCTGCCAAATTGTCAACATTGAATAGTAAATCCTTTTTCTGTAACACCTATCTTGTAGATTTACTAAAACAAATTACCAAACAATAACAGTCTCTGTCGGTGTAGAAACAGTAGCATTACCATTTAACTGCCTACACTAGAAAGACAAATATTTAAAATTTGGCCAGAAAAATTGTCCTTTAATTATCGATCGATTTAAATGAGCTTTGCCATGGCAAAAAATATCAAACCTGGGACCTGGCAATTTTCCAGGTTTGAGAGTTTTTGTAAAGACGAGAGTCATTTAAATCTATCTATACTTGAAGAACGAGTTTTCTCGCCAAATATTTACATATTTGTCTTCTAAAGTACGGCAGTTAACTGGTTAATAACCGAGTCTTTTAGTTAACGTGGACAATAATGCTTCTAAATTATATAATTAAAGGAGCTGTTTATTCAAAATACATTTTTGGTTGATCTACTATTTAATTGTTGCATTTTATTCACAAAAGTCATCAAAAGATCGAATAAAAGACACACTTGCTACACAAACGCCATTTACACATCTTTATCCATAGAGTGAACAGCCATTCTGAATCTGCCGTACTTTAAAAAAGACATTTTTAAAAAGTGTTTCAAACGTAGTGTCTATCCTGAGTCCTTCTCCAGACCTCTTGACGTCATGAGTTCAAGACACACAACCCCGCGAAGTTTGATTACAAGCCAGCAGTACTGCTAAAGCTCTATTCTCAACACAAACATAAAACACAGACACGATCGAGACATTGAGTAAGCTCCAATATTGGAGTTGAATATCAATTCAGAAAATTGAATGGAGCAGGCACTTATGTTGAAAATAACAGAAAATGAAGTGAGTAGAAAAGTGACTCTATTGTCTTTTCTGTTATTATCAACATAAGTGCCTGCTCCACTCACTTTTCTGAATTGGTGTTTGTAGTCTTGCGTTATGAAATTCCGGACGAGTTTCCGTTGAGCGCAAATTTGGAGCTCAGCTAGGGATTTAACAGAAAAACAAACAAAAAAATTCCCTTAAAAAACTTGAGCTTTTATATAGAGAACCATCCATTAAATGTGCTCAATGTGGTTCATATAGGGGCTCCAAGCCAATTGAACACTTAACTTGTAGGATGAGACATTACGCCTGAAAGGTTCTAGCAGCATTTATGTAAACACAAATAATGCTGTTAACGACCAGGTACCCATTTTACTCCTAAGTACCACGAAACAGTGTGAGTAAAGAGGCTTTTCATAGGACTCAACGTTGCATTGCCCAGCGCGGGACTCGAACTACGGACCTACAAGTACAAGTCCGAAAGCGAGTGTCATACCGAAGGACCACAAAGTCACAAGTAGAGTTTGTAGCAAGCATCATTTTATGCTATACAGTCCCTCTTCAGTATTGGCACGTAAATGAACTCTGGCCCTTTGGACCGCGAAACATTTGGAGTTTTCTTTTTTAAAACCGCACAATTCTTGCAAGCACTGAAATCGACGGTCTACATGTATTTTTTTTCATTTCTCTGCTTACTCAGTGAGTTTAGACTTTCTACTATTTTCCTTGCTGTTGAAAGGAAAGTAAAAAACAGAGCAGACACATACAATTATCAATAATTTAGACTAGTCCGTGTCCGCGGCTAAAAAAGAGTGTTACCAACAAGATTAAAACTTGAAATATTCATCAACCGCCTCCGGTGATCAGCCTAGTAAAGAACTGTGAAAACATTGGCTCTCTCTGCAATAATCAGCTAATAGAACAGGCTCTGAAATTAGTCACCTAGCTAGGGCTGCATAGCAGCCGTGCAGCACTCTTTAACCAGTTAATTGTCGTACACTGGAAAGACACCTATTTAAAAATTTGGCCAGAAAACTCGTCCTTCAAATCGATTTACATGACACTCATATTTGAAGGACGAGTTTTCTGGCCAAATTTTTAATCCTGATTAATTTACTTGGGTCGACTCTATGACTAGAGGGCTTTCTTGTGTGTGACTTATCATCTGAAGTTGGTGAAATATCGGATTAAATTAGTTGGTGAGAAGCGAGTTTAAGTCAAAATGATCAATAATATTAAATTTTAGTAAGAAATTATATTCTTTCCCCCTCAATCAAAATTCAAGTTCAACCAATTTAATCTTCGCGATGTCAAAAAGAGAATGGAAGAAATAGAAAACTAAAATTCACTTCATTCATCTTAAATGAGAAATTTGTCTCCCGCGCTTGCTCTAAAGAAAGGCTGGAATAATCCAGGCGTAAGCCGCAGTTCATCTCCGCCCAGTGAACGAGGTGTAGGTGACTTGCGCAATGTCACACGGTGCGACATGGAGCCTAATTCTTTAACTTCTTTGGTGCTGTACGCTTAGGAAGTAGCAAATATTATGATTCCAATACATCTTTTTATACTTTTTTTTGGTGTATGAATCATAATATTCGATATAATATCATATCTGTACAAGCACATAAAAAACTGAGCTTTTATATAGAGCAATATCAACTGAAAATACCTAAAGCACTTTACATAATGTTCCTAGCCAACAGCAACACATAACATGTAGGACGAGACATGACGCCTTTTATGCAATTTTCCCCCTTTTTTAAAAGACAGATACAACGCTGTTCACGGCCAAGTACTCATTTTACACCTGAGTACGATAAGAGAAATTGAAATAAGGGCCTTTTCCAAAGACTCATCTATGGCTGCCCAAAGCGGGACTCGAACCGAGAACCTTCAGATCCGAAGGCGAGTGCCATACCACTAGACCACGGTTTAACACAAGATATGCGTTATACCTAAATTTGCGCAATTCGTATTATTTCTACCTTCTAAGATCATTCTTTTTTTTTTCAATTTTTAATATGTTTAGTTTATCATCTTGCTTTCACTCATTTTGATCGCAGATGAAGGTGCTTAAGTCATTACTGCAGAGACTTACCCATTCCGGTGGACGAGTTGTTTTGCGATCGGACACGCGTAGAGTTTAGTAATTGGAAATTATAAGTTAGTGTTTTTATTTATTTTGGCGATTGACAAAAGATAAAACTTTTGGAGTGAATTGAATTGAGTAACACCGAGAGATAATTACAATGTAAATATGCATAGCTTTGAGACGAAGAACTTTCTTTTACATCAATGTACAACATTTCGGTTCTTGGGCAATCTCTCTTTCTCTCGTTAATTATGTTGGCTCAAAATATGTCCAAACCGAATCTGTATTATGTGACTATTGTTGACCAAACCATATGCCGACAAATTAGCTTCTCTAGACCTGACTGAGTAACATGAATAAACAGTATGAATCAACCCAGTTCGTGTTTGATACGTTAAACGCGTGATGAAGGTAACAAGAGTAGACTCTCCTTGTAACCACAATTACTTGAAGAACCATTCTGCGTACCCTGAATAAAAACACGTATCTAAAACTTTGGCCAGAAAACTGGTTCTTCAAATATCAATCGATTTTTAAAGACCCTCATCTTGGAAAAACTCTCAAACCAGGTTCTTCGCAAAGTGCCGGGTTCGAGAGTTGTTTTCTTTTTCCAAGATGAAGCAATATCAATATGTGAAGGACAAGTTTTCTGGCCAATTTTTTCAGTGCATGATAGTATTCTTATGCACCATTTTACGTTATGATCGTCATTTGTAATTTCAAACATATTTGGACAACATTCATTTTCCACTGAACGCTATTGTTTGGCGTGGTAATACACCGTGCATGAAAAAGCGTAGGAAGTGAAGACACAAAAGTTGTTGTATTTTTGCAATCTTTTAAAGAAAAAATTGACTCTATGAATTATCTATAACTATGTAGAGTCTTCTGACTTCCCTCAATGGGAAGGAGGTCACTTGCTGTGTCTTCTAACCCCTCCTCCCCTACCCCCACCTATATTTGCTTTCCGAGTTAATTCCTGTCTTTATCTTGGAATGATTTGCTAGGTTTTTCCTGGCCCTGGCCGGAGTCCTTGGCTGAGGGTGAAACCATCAAATGTATAATATTAGTTTTAGGAAATGATTTTTTTCCTTATAAATCATATTTCATTTTGTATTGTAATATTTCTTTTGTTTTGAATATAATATTTTGTGGGAATTTGAGTGTATTCCTATTGGTGGGCTCGTGTGCTTGTGTCTGGATGGGACTTTTAGGTGATCTCACAAACAAAGCACATTGTTAATTTGCTCTTGGAATCTTCATATGTTCCCTATGTAGACCAGCCCCCTTTCTGTTACATTTTCTCATGTGATTTAATTGTAAATCTGAAATTATTAAAAAAATCATTTTCGCTGAAATGACCTAATAGTTTTGCAAGCGCCGTAAAACCCCCCAAGAAAATATATTATATGAATTTTATGGTGTACGCGAAAGTCCATCGTTAAGCATCTCCTTGCAGATATACAGGGTGACCATAAAGTTATTCTCTGTTTACTTACATCTTCATCAGAAAAAAACGTTACAACCACAATACTTTAAACATGGACATATGAATTCATACATGCTGTTCATGTTGTTTACCATTATCTTTTACTAAATGTGCCTCAGTATGGTTGCTATGGCTACCTACAAGCAAATTCAACCTATTTTCGAGTTCTTTACTTATGATTTGTAGTCATTGTAGCCTGATGTATTCAATAACAGTTCTTATATTTCATGGCAAGCGTTCCAACATCTGGTATGGTAGCTGAATAAACAATGTATCTGATGTCGCCCAATAGGAAAAAGATATGAATAAATGTCCGATGACCTAGGCGGTCAGACAATGGAGTCAATCTGTCTGGAAACGTGTCGTTTAGAAGTTTGCAAAAGGCCTGTCTGGAAGGTGGAGCAACACCGTCTTAATAAAAAATTATTTATGGCTGACATTTACGAAGATGGGATGCAGCATTGCATTTTAATAGACATTTTCAGTAGTAAACGTTTTCACTCTAAAGAGAGATGGGCCTATAATTCTTTTTATGTGTATCTGCTATCACGAAACTTTAACTTTGTGTTCCAGGAATTTTAAAATACCCGTTTCTCTGATGGTTTCATTTAAAAATCGTTTTCATGTCCTGTAATAGTCTGCCCAACTGGGCTATCAAATGTTTTTGAGCTACTTTTGCCTATTTTATTTCATGCAATCACATTACACAAAAGAACTTTTTCGCTATTATTCTAAAATAGAAGGAGAGAAAATTGGGGTCTTTTAAGTTATGTTCATTTTGCTGACTTTGGTAATGTAATGAAAGCCATGGGCATAAATGTATGACTTTTCCTTATAAGATGGTAAACATCAGATGCGAATAACTACAATATTTTAAAAAATAATACGCCTTTGAAGTCATGAAAAGACTGTATGTCTATTGTTTTCATTATGACAAGCAATTCTCCTACAAATGTGACATTAGTGCTTGGTATACTTATAGATGACGTCAATGTCCTAGCAATTATATTGAGAGACATGTTGGACGAATGATAAGTAAAAGTAACTTGAGTTTTTATATAGTGCAATATCCACTTACGCACTCTAATCCCTTTACAAGGGGTCACAAAACTTAACATGCAGGACGACTGTTATCACATTTTTTCCGGCAGGGACGACGCTGTTAACAGACATATAATCATTTTACACATGAGTACGGTGAGAGAAAATGAATAAAAAGCCCTTTTCAAGGACCCAACCAATCGCCGCCCAGAGCGAGACTCGAATCCGAGATCTCCCGATATATCAAAAGGCGAGTGTCCAACCACAAGTCCACATCGTCGCGCAATTTGTCCTGAAACTGTATTATCAAAAGTTCATGGCCTCGTATTGTCGGACGGACGCGCTACCGACCACTACAACACAGAGGCTACCTGAAAATCGGGTGAAGTCAATGTTTCTGTTTCTTACCAACGAGAGGCTGGGATGATATAAATTCTATTTCAATAATACTTATATTTCTTTGAAGTCTCATACCAAAGATCTAAAGACTTGAAGACAACTTAAGTGTCGTTTTAATCTCTAAATGTTTAAAGTTATGAATACGATCACAATTTAAAAAGAGAATGAAGACACACCCTTTGGGCTAACCCACATCGGAGACTGACTCCGACGACCCGGCACTGTCGTACCCTACCGTCTTCTGGATAAAGACGTCGGGCACGGACAAAATACTAAGAATAAAGAGAAGACCCGCAAGACCCGCACATACCAAGAACCCGACGTCTTCTGTCGTTTTTTTTTTCGTGCTTGGTATGGGTCGGTCTCGCGGCTTTTCTCTTTATTCCCAGTATTTTGTCCGTGCCCGACGTCTTTATCCGGAAGACGGCAGAGAACGGCAGTGCCGGGTCATCGGAGTCAGTCTCCGGTGTGGACTTAGCCTTAAACTCACAACCACCTCCTTAACCGTTTTTCGTCTTCCTCATCACATCAAAGACCCGCCATTGTTTTCGTCTGCTCGTGATTTTCTCCTTCTTTTGTAATTGAATTACGGGTATTTGGTCTAACGGAATTTCCATCTCTTCAAACGTGAGTGGAACAACAAATCATCCGTGCTGAGATCCCAGCCTATATTTTTGTTCCAATTTTACCCGTTGGTTGTGTGGTTGGATCTTTTTCGATTCCTTATTTCTCCCCTTTATATTTACTAGAGAATATGAATGTAGATAGATGGCGTCGTTCAAATGAACGATTTGTTCGATTTATTCTACTGCATACAACCAATAGAACTAACCTTTTCAATAAAGTATATCTTGAGTTGTACCAAGGACTTTTTAAAATTATTAATTTATAATTCAATCTATTAAATAACTAATCTATTAACTACATCTTTAGACGATTTTACATTATAATTAGTATTACCATTATAATAATAATAATAATAATAATAATTATTATTATTATTATTATTATTATTATCATTATTATTAATATGATTATTATTTATTATTATTATTATTAATTATTATTATTATTATTATTATTATTATTATTATTATTATTATTATTATTATTGTTATTATTATTATTATTATTATTATTATTATTATTATTATTATTATTATTATTATTATTATTATTATTATTATTATTATTATCATCATCATCATTATTACTATCATTGTTTGCCTTGCTTTATTTTTGCTTTTACTTACTTGATTTGTTGATGAAAATATTATATTCTTGTATGAGTTATATTGACAATTGTCTAAAAATAAACTTTTGAATCGTTGAATCGATTAAGTTCATTATCACTTGAATTTGTGGCGAAGCAAATACAACGGTTACACTAAGCTACAAAGAGACTGGGAGAGAATAAAAAAGCTTTTAAAAGAACAAAATGCATGGCATGACACGCTGCCTTAACAACGCCATTTTCTTATCTTTCATTCGTCTTTAATGTTTCAGTCATCATGTTTTGTTGACAAAGGAGAAACCCGAAACGTCCACAACCATCTGTCTTCGTTCATCAAATTGACGCTTCTATTCCATTTTGTATGTTATTATAACATAATTAATCCTTATAATAAAAGTAAAAATTCAGTATCTGGCTCAATTGACAATATGCCGGAATGAGTAAATGGATCATAAATTATATGGTATTTTGCTCAATGTGGCAATTCTCTATGAGACTAATATAACTTGTCAGCACGATCTCTTTCTGGCTCCTAAAAGGGTTAGACATTATCGGAAGACCCTTGCTGCGATGTTATGATGTAGTTCCAACATAATATTGATTTTTGAGAATGTAAAAGTTAGAATAATTGATCAGAACCTCTTGGATAGGATTTTTTATCATATTCCCAGATGGAAAGTTTTGTAATGAAACGCTACTTGATGCTTTGAGGAGAAAAAGAAACACTAATAAATATAAGAGTCTTATTTTAATCTTTTCATATATCTATGTACCAAACCTAAACTCCGAAATAGCTGCCGTTACCTTAACAAAAATGTTGTTAAATGTGTCATTTATATTTTTTTTTTAATGCTTGTGGAAAGGTAAGAGGTTTAATCGCTTTTTGAGTCAATTAATTATACTAACGTTTGTTACATTTTTAATCATAAATTGTTCCGGAATGATTAGAAAAAATATTCAGGGGTCTTTAGCCAGATCTGAACGCACGACTTAAAGCTCTTGAGGCGATTGATTTATTACCACTCCACCAGTCGCCTCATCAGAAAGCAAATGAGAGAGAGAGAGAGAGAGAGAGAGAGAGAGAGAGAGAGAGAGAGAGAGAGAGAGAGAGAGAGAGAGAGAAGTGGGGGGGGGCGGAGAGAGAGAGTGTGTGTGTGAGAGAGAGAGAGAAAGAGAGAGAGAGAAAGAGAGAGAGAGAGAGAGAGAGAGAGAGAGAGAGAGTGATAGAGAGAGTGATGGAAAAAGACAGACAGACAGCGACTGACACACATACATACACACAAACACATGCATAAAGAGAAACATGTTATTTTAAAATTTAAGAACAAATGAAAGAGCATATAATGATTTAATGTTTAAGAGTGTCAAGTGTATCCGGCGTACTTTGAACGAACATTTTCATAAATTACGGCCAGAAATCTCGTCCTTTAAATAGCTATCTATATAATATTTCATTTTAATCAATCGGTTTTTGAAAGTTGAGTTTTCCGACCAAAAGTTCAAAAATGCGATTGTTTAGAATTCGACAATATAAACGTCATCTTACATGTAATGGACCATGAATATTAATATGACATGAAAAGCTACATCAAATGATTGTTGACTGCCGAGATGTGAACATTATTGACACTCAGTTCAATATTCCAAGCAAGATGAATGATTAATGCATGTTTGATTTTGTGCGGCTTTGTGGTCTAGTGATATGACACTCGCTTTCGGATCGGAAGGTCGTGGGTTCGAGCCTCGCGCTCGGCGCATAGTTGAGTCCTTGGAGAAGGCTCTTTACTCACATTATCTCACTGTACCCAGGTGTGAAACGAGTACCTGGCCGTGAACAGTGTTGTCTTTGTCCAAACAAAAATTGTAATATCGCCTAACAGGCGCCATGTCCCGTTCTAAATATTACGTGTTGTTGTTGGCCAGGGACCCCTTGTAAAGCGCTTTGAGTACGTTTAGTGGATATTGCTCTATATAAAAGCTCAAGTTTTTTGGGGTTTTTTTTTTCGAGATGTCCAATGCTCAGTTGGTAGAGTATTCACGCTGAACAATCAAAGCGTCCTATATTATATCCTGCAGAAAAATGGGTGACTGGATCTGCTAGATATTGCGGAAATTACTAGGACAAACAAGTCGGGACGTCAAACCTTCCTTTTTCCGGTTCCATATTCCTTGGAAGTGTGAAACAGTCATCTGCACAATGTATAAAAAAAACATAATTGGCTATAGATTGAATCAGAACGATTTTAGTAGAAGGGTGCATAGACAGAATCTTATGATTACGGGCCGTAAAAGAACAAGGATGGGTGATCTTTATTGATGACCAGTATTTATTTAGGCTAGAAAACAAGATGCCGTCACTGTGAGACCAAAAGAATAGTTGCACAATTTGTGTATCCAGTCGTCCGGAAAACTGGCTTTACACTTTCAATCAGATTAGAAACAGTATTTTGACATCACACGTTTGTTTCCTTTTGCAATAGACTATCTAAACGGTTAGATGGTTACTGTGTAATTAACGCTGCAGGAACGGGATAAACTCCAGCGCATGGACTTGACATTTTGAGGGACTGAACTTGAATTTGTGTACAAAGAAATCAGGAGAATGCGTCGGTTGCTCAGTGGCATAGTGTATCATCGTGTATCAAGAGATATTGATATCGGTTAGTGACTAGATGGGGGACAATTTTGCCCCCAAAGTTGTGTCCATTCAGGTGTTAATGAGTACTCTAATTTTTGAGTGTCTTTGGATTCTTACGACGAGTTTTTTGTCAAGATGAGGGCCATAAAATCGAACGATATTTGAAGGACAAGCTATATGGTCAAATGTTTAAATACGTGTTTTTTCCAGATTACGGCAGTTAACTGGTTAATAGTGAGTATAATTACTTTCCAGAATCGATTCCCACCTACTTTGTACTTTCACTCCAATACCCCTGAAGCACAGGGGCGAAAAAGCGTAAAGTGTTCGAAAACCCATGTTCTCCTTTGGACTGACGAATAAACAGGAAGGAAATCGTTTCCATTACTGCATCACGGACTAGATCACAGAACAAAACATTTTGCGAAGTATTGATTTAGAGAGTAAAGACAAAAAATATGACACACAAAAAGGTAAACAAAACAAATGGTTATTCTCTTGTATTCACAATTAGAATTGATTAAACGGATAATTAATTTAGATCCCATTTAGATGAGCGAATCTGATTTCCTTCACATAATTTTATGTGGTATAAAATATCTTATATGTAACATTACGCAGTTTGTCCTCAATGTTTTCAAATTAAAAAAAAACTGGATTGTATGCGAGTAGCTCATTATTTGAAACAGTTCGAGTGAAACAAAATCCCTAAGGTGATAATGGCTGATAAAGACAAGTAGACTCCTCCTGAAAATGCCAGACAGATCATAAAACAAAATAAATAAATAAAATTCCTTTTATTCATCCCATAGGGGAAATTTGTCTCTAGGGTCTATTCCAAGGGAAAACTGGAATAACCCAGGCGTCAGCCGCAGTGCAGCGCCGCAAATTGAGCTAAGGCGAGGTGACTTGCTCATGGCCACACAGCGCAGCGGCGGGTGATCGAACTCGTTACCTTTCGGGTACGAAGCAAAGACTGTACCGCTGAGCCAAGCTGTCCTTATCATAGAGACTTCTAGTTATTGGAAATGTCCAGGTGAACAGTAAATCGCACAGACGTATTAGTATTATGTGGTCTTGTGGTATGACACTCGCTTTCGGATCGAAAGGTCCTGGATTCGATCCTCGCTCGGCGCATAGTTGGGTCCTTGGAAAAGGCTCTTTACTCACATTCTCTCACCGTACTCAGGTGCAAAATGAGTACCTGGCCGTTAACAGCGTTGTCTCTGTCCGAAAATCTGGTAATGTCGCCAACAGGCGTCATGTCATGTCATATATGTTACGTGTTGCTGTAAAGCGCTTTGAGCACATGTATTGGATATTGCGCTATATATATAAAAAAGCTCTATTTGTACATTTCTCGTGCTATTGACCAGTAAAATCCAGTACCGTGATTGTATCGTGTTAATTGAATTCCTCAATTATTTATTTTTGTAAATATGACTCACTTTTGCTGGAAGATTCATTTCACAATATCATGTCAATTTTAGACATTATGATGATATTTCAATACGAGAATATCATCCCACATATCATGAAGATTAAAATGTAAATACAGTATCTTTTTAAAAATCTTGTCATTGCAAAAAGATAAAAACTACTCATTATTGATCGTATCTGGTTCAGTAGATTGCTCACCAGATTCGGCTGGAAAAAAAAAGAATAAAAACATATAGCTGTACTAAATACACGAACCAATTTTACAATGTGCTATCGCTTATGATATTAGAGAAAGCTGAAACTAAAAGGTTATTAATTCGCACAATAAGAAAAAGACAAATGCAATTTTTAGGCATCTAAATCGACATAAATGTATTGAACATCTTGCTCTCACAGGAAAGATAGAAGGTTAAAAGAGTAAAGGTAGATCAAGAAAAAGATATTTGAATAGTTTGAACAGTTGGGTGACAAAGAAAGTGAAGAGTAATATTAGTTTTCTGAGGTTATCTGATCAGAGAGATGAATGGCGTACCCTGATCACCGATGTCTGGCACAGACTTGGTACTTGAAGAAGAAGAAGATCGCTTATGATACGTATGATAGAATATGGTGACAGTAGTTTAAAATCTCAAGAATGTGTGACTGATGCAGCGCCAGACAAAGTTCAAAGAAACATATGCAAAAAACATATCATTCATCCATAACCAGCCTTTCTCTACTTAGGATCGAACCTAAGACTACCTCAATCCTAATCGATGAAGGTTGTATTTTTTTTGTGGGGTTTTTAATTATTTTCTGGTATTTTTCTTTCTGCTCTATCTGGATCGGTAGCAATCAAATTTTTATTTTTCAGATTCTTGTATTGCACTAGTGACAGGGACCTAATATTTCAGTTTCATATTGACAACAGATTGTCTCCCTGATTGACAAAATATGGTATGTGAGCCTCCATTTCAATTGAGCTTTTGAGCTTTTACATAGCGCAATATCAACTAAACGTGCTCAAAGCGCTTTATAAGCGGTCCCCAGCCAACAGCAACCCTTAACATGTAGATCGAGACATGACGCCTGTTAGGCGATATTACAAGTTTTTTTCCGGACAGAGACAACGCTGTTAAAGGCCAGGTACTCAATTTACACCTGAGTACGATGAGAGAATGTGAGTAAAGAGTCTTTTCCAAGGACTCAACTATGCTCCGGCGAGGCTTGAACCTAGTACCCTCCGATCCGAAAGCTAGTGTCATAGCACAAGACCACACAGCCGCACCAATCTGGTCTTATGTCAAAATGAACCAGATACTGATAGATTTATTACAAAATTATATTTGAATACATATTATTAGATATGTCCCATTTGGGAAAATGAATGGTATTCGTAATTTATCAAAATACTGATTTCTCAAATTTTGGAGCTATCATTTTCTATACTTTAATTTCATTTTTTGGAAACTGGTTCATTCTGATATAATACCGAAAAGGAGACAGTGGGTCACGTTATATGAAGCTATCAGTTAAAGTTAATTATTTATATTGGTACAAGTCGACGGCTGTCGGTAACATATTTATTCTATTTGTTTATCAGATGATAAATTGTTCGAAATTCATTGACTGTAAAATTTTAGATTTTGAAGCCGTTTTCCATTATAATATTTGTTTTTGGAGATAATTTATTTCCATAAGGTTGCTCAGTACAAATTACATGATTTTGGAATCTGGTATATTAAAAACAAATTAAAAACACTAAAACTCAAACAATTCTTAGAAATCGATATAAAAGAAAACGAGTCCAACAACATAATGAAACGTTAATGTTTTAAAGTGCTATATACATAAACATCGTACAGGCTATCTTCGTTTTAAAGTTAAGCAATACAACAGAATGGGACAACGATGACGTGTACTGTTTGCAGGTCTGATAACCCAAACTGTAATAGCCTCATTGATATACTGGAAATACTCTCAAACCAAAGCCATATATTGCCCGTTGCAACAATGTTAAATCAAACCCATAATTGCGTACGGTTATCAGACCAGCAAATATGTGCATAAAGGTTACAGAAATCAAAATTCAGTGGTCACAATTGATTAAACCCCCAGTAAGTATAGTAGGATTCGACAAGCGATCCCTTGATCCAAAAGCGATGATTCGCCCACTAAACCATCGACACGATCACCTTTCCATTATTTACTAAATTCCAATAAAGAGTGTCCTTTGTCCTCATATCCCTTGGACAACTCCGGAACCGTATCATAAGAGCTTTCCCCCCATTTCCTAAGTCCTGCTGTGACCCGTCACGGACCAATTTCCTGTAGAGTCTAAAACGTCGCGGTTATGCAAAGGCCAGTTCTTACATTGACGGTTCTCAATTTTTCATTTCTATTCATCCCGTTACCATTAATACCCAAAATGCCATGGCTATGCACGAGCCTAATCTTACGGTCTGGATTCTCAATTTTCCTATCTTATACCGTAATGCCGTAATGAACAAAAATGAACATATAACATCTTCGAAAAAGAACAAAAAACCAAACACGGAACATTTCGGGCTTAAAACCCTTCTTCAGCCAATAGCAAAAAAAAAATAAAAAAGAAGATCAAATCAAAAACAAAACAATAAAATATTAACACATCACTTAAAATCCAGATAGAGAACAGAGAAATAGTCGGCGCGTCTTGTCTCAAAGTGGGGGTCCCCGACAGCTCAATTGGTAGCGTACTCGCTTCACAATCAAAGGGACCTCGATCGATCTCGGGTGCAATCGAGATTTTTTTCTGACCCCCCCCCCCCCTTGTCCACCCAGAAGTGATCTGGGTCTATTGGATCTGGCGGAAAGTGGTTTGCGATAGAATATCGTCCTATCCAAAGGATAGCAAGCAATTGCTATTGTTCGTTTCACGCTATAGAAACCAGGATATACCCCGGCTCCATGGAATGAATGGCTATGAAGGACTACGACTTGTCCCCAAGTAAAAGGATCTTGACATTTCCTCCTTGTGTTATCATTTTTGTTCGAGAGTAGAAGATATTCGGTAAAAATACATCTAGAATAAAAACGTCTGTTTAGAATGAAGCCGCCATTTTACAAATGATAAGTGTGTTGTTTCGGTTGATTTTAATCGCGTTTGCTTTGTGCAGTCAAAGGACAGTGTAAGGTCAACTTCGTTCATTCTGTTTTTTGTAAACAATCAACTATTTTTGTCCGAGAGTACTTGAGTTTATGTCATAAACCCCATGTTTTGGTTAATCAAAAATCTGCTGGTGATTTAACAGCTCTAACTGTTAGGTAATCGGTCATGTAGAAAAACAAAATTAAAGGTCGCGCTCTAGCTTATTTTGGTGTGATCTATTTGCACAATTTTGTGAGATGTGAACAATTAGTGACGTTCATCGTACATCGATAATCAACGAAAGGTAAGTAAGAGGGGAACCACGGATTGGACTGAACGGAAGGGACAGCCTGTTGTGCTGAATCAATGGGTTTTGGTAATTGGGGAATTGATTTTGGCTGTTAGCGGATACGACATTGTCGTGTTGGCGGTAGTTCTACCCTGGATACAGGCGGCTGTGTCAATAATTTCCCGTTAATTAGACTTTGAGAGGATGCAAGACCTCCCATGCACGTTGTTTTACTAAAGAAAATGTTATGGGTTGCGTGAATGAAATTGTGGTTAATGGTCTGAAAGGCTTTAAGGTAGTTGTTCTGTATGATTTAAGGGGTTTCTATGGAGTGAATTGTTCTCTCTCTCTCTCTCTCTCTCTTTCTCTCTCTCTCTCTCTCTCTCTCTCTCTCTCTCTCTCTCTCTTTCTGCCTCTCCATCTATCTATAATATATCTGAAGTCGCGGTCTACCGTCGCACTAACAAAACAAAAACATCAATAGCCGCTCTATATACCCCGAGACAATTCTCTTTTTTTGTGATAATCAAACTAATAATAACGATGATGATGATGATAATGATAATAATAATAATCATAATAATAATAATAATAATAATAACATCATCAAGAACAACAACAACAACAACAATAATAATAATAATATAATAATAATAATAATAATATTAATAATAATAATAATAATAATAATAATAATAATAATAATTGATAATAATAATAATAATAATAATAATAATAATAATAATAATAATAATAATAATAATAATAATAAAAGGAAAATTCAATTTCCACCGTTTCTCACTGTACCATTTAAAGGTGTTTCTTCTTTACATTTCAGTTGAGATCTACTTCGCCACAGGTTTAGTAACCCTCACTTATTCTGTGATTTCCACATCTTTCGTCGAAATAGAAACTCGTGAAAAATAGTTGGGAATAACTAAAGGGATATTGGTGATTTCTGTTACAGTGGAATACGGTTAACATAATATGTCTTAGTTCCATGAAAGACCAGATTTGTCTCTGAGCAATTCAAACTTACCAACCATGGAAACCTTGAAAAATTGGAGCTGGCTGTTCTCGGTGTTGGTGGTAGTCGTCTCCCTCTTCCCCGTCCCCGAGACGGCAAAGAAAAACAACTGTGAATTCGAGATGGACTTAGTGAATAATGCCATCAAAATCAATTGCGATGGGCCGGAATCGAGTATAAATATTTACGCTGCAACTGCGCATGTTTCAAGTGAAAATGAAATTGAGGGTGGTATTACAAACGACAGTGGTGATGGCGACGATGCGGGGGCAGATAAGCAAAATACGAAACCCACCACAAAACCTCATACGACCAAAGAGGATAAAGAAAATAGTAGTGACAAAAATGGACAAAATGGAAAGAGGCGTAGCAATAAGGAACTCCGTGAAGGCAAACAGGGGACAGACCATGGAAGGATGTCTGACGGGAAATGGGATCATGACTCGTCCCCCTTTGCAGACGTCGTTCGGAACGCGACGCAAAAACTTGACGATGCTCGTCGTAAACTTACAAACTACGCCGGTTCTTTGAAGAACATTACGAACCAGCTGGCCGAGGGAGATCTTCATCTGAGGAATGATATGGATAGTCTTAGAAGAACAAGCAACACGGCAACTGGTGAGTTTTTTTTTTTCTATTTATTTATTTATTTATTTATTTATTTACTTATTTATTTATTTACTTATTTATTTTTGTTTCTCTTTTCGTTTCTCAGTGTTGTCGAAATTTATATATGGTGGTATGTGTTGAAAACATAGACATAGAGATAAACATCCGTGGTTGAAAAGACATTCAATAACAACGTATAACCGTTCAAAACTACTTGGCAGATAACCGTTTCTGTGCGTGAAATTGCAATGAAGCAACCGTGTAATGACAGATAATATGTTTTTATTGTAGAGGAACTTTTCGGTATTATATCTTACAGCAGAACAATTGCTGAGAAAAAAAAATCTTTGCCCAAATACTGGGTATTTAGAGGACTTAGCAATAAAATATGTATTGTTTTGTGGGCAGAGAATAAGAAACTTGAAGTGGGTGAAGTTAAGTCTATTTTCCTCAAATTTTAGTTGCCATAGACATTCTCCAATTATTTGATGGGTATTTTGAGGCCCCGGAGATGAACATTAAAAAATTATCCTGGACAAACGATCGCAAATAAAAAAGCTTATTTTCTTTTTAAAATAGACATATTCAGCCATTCTTGTGACATAGATATAGATAGTATGCGCTTGGCTAAGAAGCTCATAACATTGCCATCCGGAAGTATAACGGACCTACACACAAAACTGTGTGTATCCATGAACGTTTATTGTCAGGTTAATACAGTTCAGTGAGCATTACTCATAAACGCGGATGGCAAAAAAAAAAAAAAAAACAATAACAAAGACCTGAGTGACGTAATCTTCGAACTATCTATACTTTCCATTTATATATTTTCTTATCATCATCAAATATACGTCACACACCCAACAAACACTCAATACAAATATCCCATTTTATTTTTGATAACCCAATCACTCCCTATCCCATCACGGTCTGACAAGGACTCATTACGGCCTTTCCATTTTAATTAACAGCTCCGTAAAATAATTGAATTTAAGAAAAAAAAATACACGACGGCAGCTCGTGTCTTGAATTCCTTTCGACATCAACAGCTGCAATTCTTTTTTAACTCATTAATGGCCAAACGAAAAATTATTACAATCATTATTTCTATTATTATCTATTAAGTAATAAAACCATAAATAATCTCACGAAGAATGGGACTCGGAATTAAAATGAAGCCCGCAATTATTACTTAATAGGTAAATTATAATAAAAATAACGCGAGGATAATATGATGCCTGATAATAATAGTCCACTCCCGCTGAAAGAGGATTAATCAACGTTAAAACATAACGTTTCCTATTAACATCATATTCTGCCATTATAACCCTGCCTCCTCCAACTCTCTCTCTCTCTCTCTCTCTCTCTCTCTCTCTCTCTCTCTCTCTCTCTCTCTCACACACACACACACACTCTCTCTCCTTGCTTTTTTTATCATCGCTTACAATATTTTCATCATTTTGTGTGATATTCATTGGCTTCATCTTCGTCCCATGCATTTCATAAAGCTGTGATGCATTTTACATCGTTCTTAACGTTATCATTTTTATCATTAAAAATATTATTCGGCTGTTTGCATCCTATTATCCTGATCGCCGTCATTAAGTCTTTATATTGTCAAATTTACAACCATCACTATCGCCATCATAATCGTCGTCGTCATCATCATCATCATCATCATCATCATCATCATCATCATCGTTATCATCATTACTACAACCACCACCACAACTACAACCAACGCTGCCGAAAAACAAAATCAAATGTAAAATGAATAAGACAACAATTTATCCAGATCTTTTGAATAATCTGAATAGAGACATTGAACAGGACATTTTCACTGATGCTTTTGCTGAATGGAAGTCAGTCAAATATATATTTTGTAGTAAACTATTTAATCAATATGAATTGCTTTTATTAGTTATTGACATGCTGTTCCACAACCATTTGAGAGCTCTATCCAAACAGGATCTTGTGTCTGTATCTGTTCTAGGCTGGTCTAACATTCTAATCACTACAGTGTAAAGATCAATAAGACTCTATTTTGGAATCCGCTTATGCACCCTTTTTCAAACAGTCCTTTTTGTTTCATGCTTAGATTGGCTATTTGTAAACAAAGATAAACTATAGATAGAACGAAATTGACGTCACTCAGGTCTTTGTTATTGTTTTTCGACATCTGTGTTTATTAGTAATTCCCACTAAACTGTATTAACCAGACTATAAACGTTTACGGCTACACAAAGTTTTATGTGTTGGTCTGTCATATTTCCGGATGGCAATGTTGTGAGTTTCTTACCCAAGCACACAGAATCTAAAGAGTTTTTTTGGGGTTTTTTTAAATATTTTAACTACACCATTATATGTCTTGTCATTTATAAACAAAAAACGTTGCAAATGCCACAAAATTCCTTTTAACACTGAAAATGAAAAGGAAAGTGTTTTCCCATTGGGCAGTCAAGGTTGATACAGTCCAAAGAGGTCCAGAGATTTACCCATTGTTCTCGTCCACCCCTATACACTTAAAACCTTTTAACTAGCGCTACCTCTAAACAACTGCACTTGTTATCCTGCGATAGGATCATTATCAAGTTCTCCCTCCAGGGGCTATTTTCCCCATTTTCGTTCAAGTTCTCTTTTGTGGGATGTTTGCTTATTGTCCCATTATCGCATACCCTGAAGCCTGTTTAAAGCATTTTGGGGCAGTTTTCTCTGATAATTTAACAGATCCCCTATGTTCTAGATCACGTTTCTAACCGAGTTTGTGTTTATATTAAATATCAGGAGAGGAGCATGATGATAAATTTCTTTGTGTTTTAGCAATAGACAGCTATTGGGGTTGGAGTATTGTAACTGTTTTGGATTATTTTCATGAATATAATATTTCAAAGTTTAATCATGTCACTTATTATTTGATGTGATAAAATACTAATTATAAGGATGATGCATATAAGATGATAATAATAATAATCATGATAATAATAATAATAATAATAATAATAATAATAATAATAATAATTATAATAATAATAATAATAATAATAATAATAATAATAATAATAATAATAATAATAATAATAATAATAATAATAATAATGACGAATAGGATCATGATAATAACAATGATGATGATGATGATGATGATGATGATGATGATGATGATGATGATGATGATGATGATGGTGATGATGATGATGGTGATAATAATGATAGTGATGATGACGACGACGACGACGACGATGATGATGATGATGATGATGATGGTATAATCGGACAATACATTAGAAAGCAATTGAACACATCAGCTCAAAATACTTTTCCCGAAAGTTTGCGATTAACTAGACAGTTTTGACTTAATTACATCATAATGCCATTAAATTCTTCGTTGAGGGAAAATTTACTTCATTAAATCCCGCATGTTTAGAACGTTTAAGAAGATAGAAATAAATATTGGTTTTAATACTGATTCTTAGAGATAATGATGGAGAATATTTTGAGATCAGATCCATCTCCTATTTACCTTCTTTACTAAAATGAAATGATTCAAACATCACAATATTTATTCATTTGTGTATAAGCTAAAATATGAGATTGTATAGCAATCAATTCTCTGTCATAAATAAGAGCTGAAAATATAGATAGTGGAGTTTTTCCGCATAGGGCGTGTTAACAAGAAATAATAATTTAATTATAGTATTTATAATTATCTATCACTGTTTATAACTAAATTTTTAAATAGCTGTAACATAATATTTTTAAAAATGTATGTCCTTCCGCCACGACATCATAAGATATTGTCGCCTAGGCATTCCACGAAGGAATATAGATAATTCATCAAACAAGATGTCTGATGTCAACAAGAATCACCCGTGTTGTTCAAGTGAGTAAATAAGGAATTAATAATCTTGCCCAAGGATAAAAACGAAAGTACCTGAAGCGGGACTCGAATCAGGGACCTTCCGGATCACTGTGCAATGCCTTAACCACTCGGTCTCTTCGCTCCCCATAACATAATATGTGTTCTATTTTCAGACTGCTTTACTTTATTGATGATCGTAATGCGTTTTTATTAGTTTTAAAAATATATTTTAATGCGGTAGGAAATGACATTTAGGACACCCGGGGAATGAAGGCTTGTGACTGGTTGATACATAATTAGAAATGTGTTGTCCTAGAAAATGTAATGGTGTAGAACGTGTGTGCTTATGAATGAATGAATAAATGAGTGAATGAATGAATGAATGAATGAATAAATTGTGAATGGTTGAAACATCGTTAGAAATGTATTGTCTTTAAAAATGTAATGATAAAGAATGTGTGTGTTAATGGATGAATAGACGAATGAATGAATGAATGAATGAATGAATGCATGAATGAATGAATGAATGAATGAATGAATGAATGAATACATGGACAGTTGGTTGGCTGGATGAATTGTGCCTAGTTAAAACATTTTTAGAAATGTGTTGTCTTAAAAATGTAACGTTAAAGAATACGTTTGCTTATGGATTCATGAATAAATGAATGAATGAATGATCAGTTGGTTGGGTGGGCTATTGGAGTGTTGGATTAATAGATGTATGATTTGAATAGTGGTTGGATGAATTGATGTATTGGTGGGTGGATGGGAGGATGAATGGATGAATGAATGAATGAATAGAGGAGTGGCTAATCGGATGGTTGGATTGATAAAAAAAGAGAATGGATTGGGAAAATGGATGGCGGATAGATCAATGGATCGACAGGCGGATTGTTTGGAAGATGAAGCGATGTTTTGATGAATGGATGAATAGTTGGGAGATGGTTCTGATTAATGTAAGTATAAATGGATTACAACAGGGTAGAACAAGCTGATTTTGTTCTGATGTTTAGTCGTTTTGCTGTAATATGTTATTTATTTTGTTTCCTGAAAAATTATTTGCTTGTGTTTATATATTATTATGGCCAAGTTATTGTCATTTATTTACTTATTTATTTAATCACTTATTTATCTATTTATTTTTTTCTGTCTATTTATTGATTATATTCATATTTATTTATTTATCTATTTAATTATTTTGGTAGTTTCCTTTTACCTGTATTGATTTGAAATTATTTGTAACTGCCCGGTTCATATTATTGGCAATTGCCTAAAATAAACCTTTGAATTGAATTTAATTGTTATTATGACTATCAATACTATGCTGGTGACCATTGCTATACGTAACAAACAAAAGTCTATACTACGGTATACTATTTTGAGATTGTGAAACAATGAAGTAACGTAATCGCTTACAATAACAAATCAGATTCAATCATAACAACTTGGGTTTTTTGGTCATGGAAGATTGGGTATCTAGATCAGTCAAATCAGCAAGTACTTCGTTTTAGACGTCCTGTTAATTGTGAGGCTCTGTGGTCTTGTGGTATGACACTCGCTTTCGGATCGGAAGGTCCTGGATTCGGACACCTCGCCGGGTGCATAGTTGAGTCCTTGGAAAAGGCTCTTTACTCACATTCTATCATCGTACCCGGGTGTAAAATGAGTACCTGGCCGTTAAAACCGAAAAAAATTTGTAATATCGCCTAACAGATGTCATGTCCCGTCCAAAATGTTAAGTGTTGGACAGGGACCCCTTGTAAAGCGCTTTGAGCTCGTTTAGTGGATATTGCGCTATATAAAAGCTCAATTTAATTTAATTAAATCGAAAATAGAGCAAGAGGTTGCTACTGTCCGTTGAATACTTAAAAAAAGCCACGTTTTTTATGTCGGTGAAGTGCAAAGATTAAACCCGAGTAAGAAGGATATTTTTACGTATAATTGAAAGTATCAGAAAAGCAAAATTTAGAGAGGAAAAAGATTTAATTAAGATTTATAATTAAATATGAATACGCATAAAACTTAATTCTGCAGTGATACACACCGTGTTCAATGCGCTTCAAATGACCTTATCTATTCCATACTGTACAAATCACCTTTTAGGCGTCTGTTTTGTATTAACTTATTTCAGTCATTGAATATAGATAGCGTTGATATCTGAGTCGAGTGGGATTATGCACAGTGTTTTAACCAGGGAAACAACGCCTTAATGTCGCAATCTTATCATCATCCGTTTTATTTGTGGTTATGTGATCTAGTGGTATAATACTCGCCTTCGGACCGGAGGGCCTGGGGTTCGTGTCCCATTCTGAACAGTGCATAGTTGAGTTCTCTTTACTCACATTCTCTCACCGTACGTGTAAAATGAGTGCCTGGCAGTAAGATGCGTTGTCTCTGTAAGAAAAGTGTAATTTTGCCCAACAGGCTTCTGTCATGTCGCGTCCTACCTGTTAAATGTTGCTGTTGGTTAGAGACCTTTTGTTAAGTGCTTTGAGCACGTTTAGTTGATATTGCACTGTATAAATGATCCGTTTTTTTCTCTCTCTTGTTACGCTCATTGCTTATAATTTATAGCAAGACGATAAATATTACAACTGATTCACAGACGTTACCGATTTTTGGCAATGTAAAGGGCGAAACTGAACGAGACATTAGCCTGCTTTATCTAGATTCGTGTAGCGTGGCTCAGCGGTATGGTCTTTGCTTCAAACCCGAAAGACACCGAGTTCGACAACCCGCCGCGCTGTGTATGCCCTTGAGCAAAATCACCTATCCTAGATTGCTTTGTGAGTGGCGCTGCACTGTGGCTGACGCCTGGGATATTCAAGTCTCCAGTTGGAATAGATCCTAAATATTATTTCCCCCTTGGGGATGAATAAAGGGAATTTTATTCATTTTAAACGGATAGGTGGGGAGGGGGGGGGGGGGGTTAGGGTTAAACAATCTTAGACCGGTTCCTTTATTTGTGAGATGAGCGCTCTATCACTGCGACATCGGAAACCATAGAAACTACATTATAATTCGTGTATTTTGAGTGTCGGTGTACTTTCAGGTGTGAATGAGTACACTGAACCCCCATCAAAACACCATCACCCCTAAATTGTCATAACCATCAACCTCTTTAAGCTTTTACGCTTGATAAAACCACCCATTCTTCCACACCTCATTACCACGTGCGGTAAAATCGATGTGAAATGTAACTCTAGAATGCTAAAACAACGTAAATGTGATACTTCATTATATATATATAATATATATATATATATATATATATATATATATATATATATATATATATATATATATATTTATGAGTGTTGGTGGGTACTCGTAGGTACGAAAGTGCTCGATAATGATGGTTAGAGCTAATATAGAATACAAATTGTCACTCACAAATTTTTGTGGCCGAGACGTTCGTTTCTGTGGGCTCATTCCACGTCCTCAGTCGGCGTAATCCTTAATAATGTCCAAATATATATATATATATATATATATATATATATATATATATATATATATATATATATAAATATAAATATATGAGTAGAGGGTGGAGGAAGGTGTATGAGTGGAGGGGGGGATGAAATGTACGATTGGAAGGGGGAGAGGAGGGGGGAGGGGGTGGCCCGGTGGTTAATGCATTGCGCTGAGTCCCAGTAGGTCCCGAGGACGAGTTCCGACTCTGACAATTTCGTTGTCTTTTTTCCCCCTTGAGCAAGATGATTAAACCCCAATAAGCTCACGTGTACAACATGGGTGATTCTTGTTGACATTAGATATATTATGCTTGACGGATTAGATATCTATTTTCCTTCATGAATGCCTGGGAAATCTGGATATGGCGTAGAAGGGCGTAATTTTTACTTATTTATCGAATCATTTTTCTTCTTCTGATTCAGAAACGATTCCAATGCCTTCTGATAAAACCGATCTTTTTGCCATGTTATAATGGACATGCTTTCAAACCAACGCAAAATATTGTTTTGCGACAATGTCAAAACAAACTCATAATGTGCGTCTATGTGGTCTTGTGGTTTGACACTCGCTTTCGGATCGGAAGGTCCTGAATTCGAGTCTAGCTCGCCGCATAGTTGAGTCCTTGGAAAAGGCTCTTTACTCACATTCTCTCACCGTATTCAGGTGGAAAATGAGTACCTGGCCGTTAAGAGCGTTGTCTCTGTCCGAAAAATGGTATTATCGCCCAAGAGGCGTCATGTCACGTCTTACATGTTAAGTGTTGCTGATGTACAGGGATACCTTGTAAAGAGATTTGAGCACGTTTTGTAGATATTGCTCTATAAAAGCTCAAGTTTTTTTTCGTTTCAAAAAAAAATGTGGTTGGTCATAAGATCTGCGAGTTTATGTGCACGTCAAATAAAACACAATTTTGCATCTTGGCCAGAAAAATAAAACACACAACGTTAAACCTGTTAACTGCCGTAATTTGGAAAGACACGTATTTAAGAATTTGGCCAGAAAAATTGTCTTTCAAATATCGATCAATTTAAATGACCCTCGTCTTGGCAAATACTCACAAACCTGGGACCTTTTGAGGGTCATTCTAATCTAGCGATATTTGAAGGACGAGTATTCTGTCCAAATTTTTGAATACGTGTTTTTCCAGAATAATGAGCTAACTCTCTCCTTACCAGTCATGTTCAGGATTTTCCCCAAAACCTCACACCCAACTAACACATAAATATATTTTATATTATATTTTTATCACTCAAACACAGTAGCAGTAAAGTTTTTTTGCGAAAAATAATTTCTTTAGCAAAACATGCTCTACAACATTATCTTCAAATTTTATGAAGTACAAAAGAAATTTGAATAATTGTTGGTTGTATCGTAATGAATATGACGATTTTCCTATAGTTGGTAAGGAGAGGATTAACTGGTTAAACATTGACAAATTCGAATTGACATGATACTTAACTTGTCAAAATGTCCCAATCCGAACACGTTTTCCTACGACAAGATAAAAACTCACAAATGTGACGCACCTCTCAGTCGGGTATCATGGTGGAATGTACTACACAAAGGAGAAAACTTAGACAAAATTCATAATAATAAGAATCTTGAGCTTTTATATAGCGCAATGTCCACTTAATGTGCTCAAAGCGCTTTACAGCAACATTTAACATGTAGAACGAGACATGACTGCCTGTTAGGCGATAATACAATTTTTTTCGGACAGAGACAACGCTGTTAACAGCCAGGTACTCATTTTACATATGAGTACGGTGAGAGAATGTGAGTAAAGAGCTTTTTCCAAGGACTCAACTATGCGCCCAGCGAGGCTCGAACTCAGGACCTTCCGATCCGAAAGCGACTGTCATACCACAAGACCACATAGCCGCACAATGCTTTGCTTTAAGTTACGTCCTTTTGTCAAATAATAGAAATAAAATTCATGTGTGCATGGAGAAAAGGAGCGATGAATTGAGGGGAGAAAATGCCTGCCCGACTTTGATCCAGGGTTAATGGGAACCGGGATGACATAAAATAATAATTATGCTATCATCAATGAAGGTAGACTGGAGTCTAATGATAAGAAAGGTAAAGAGGTAGAGCAAGCTTCCAGTTATGACGCAGTTGATATATATATATATATATATATATATATATATTATATATATATATATATATATATATATATATACCCCCACCCCAACCAAACCCCAACCCAACCCCAACCCTTGTAACAGGTCATAGATAAAGTGATCTCCGTAAATAAATAAGTGATTAATAAAAAATAAAAAATAAAGTAAATAAAATTCACTTTATTCATCCCATGGGCGATTTTTGTCTCTATGGTCTATTCCAAGGGAAGAGTTGAATAACCCAGGCGTGATCCGCAGTGCGGCAACGCAAATTGAGCTAAGGCGAGGTGACTTGCTCCAGACCACACAGCGCAGCGGCGGGTGATCGAACTCGGTACTTTTCGGATGTGAAGCAAAGACTGTACCGCCGCTGAGCCACGCTGCCCCGTCGGTTCCATTTATTAGTCCTAAAGAGTAAATCTATCTTAAGGTTTATTCCAAGGAAAGACTGGAATAACCCAGATGTCAGCCGAAGCGCTGCGCCGCAAAGTGAGCTAGGGAGAGGTGACTTGCTCAAGTCTACTTAGCGCGGTGGATAGTCGAACTCCATACCTTTCGTGTATGAACCAAACACCATACGCTGAACCATGCGGCCCCCACCCCCTCTTCTGCATTGTCGTTATGGCAAGACACGAATTCATCCAACTACGATTTCCTCGAACTTGTTTTTTTTTTTTGCATGTACCAAGGAGTTTGAGGGAACCGTGCCCGAGTGTATTTACATCTTATATACAGAATCAATTATTAATTTCTCAATTCTGGAAAATTAATTAGATATTCTCTTTGACCTGTCGTGACAGCAAAGAATTTGCTGTAACAATGAGTAATTTAATAATTAAAGTATATACTATTTGAATTCAGATAGACAACTCTAATTACATTACTATGCCTGGTAATAGGGCAGTACTTAAACTAACTTTAGACGAGAATTGCAGAAAAATGGCCATTAATTCGCAAATGCCAAATGCTACATATTGTAACGTAAGTATTGATACTGGTCTTATGGGCTAACAAGCTAGTTTACTTTAAGCGATCATCTAGTTTAGGAAGATGCTGTGACGATTTGCTCCGAGAAAACCTTTTTTGGATTGTGTGACCTTTTGGGCTTGACATTGTATGTATCTGTGAACGTCCGAAGCTGTTTTAGTAGAAACAACTA
>NC_088362.1:45802734-45805234 GCF_034508935.2 Berghia stephanieae
ATGGCCGTTAGAAAAGTGCGTGCGTGTGTTTGTTGGGGGGGGGGGGGGTTGAAGTTCTACGTGTCAATTGAAACAGCTTTGAACTGTATTAAAACACGTATGATCTTTCTTTCAGGATTTAGTAAAATAAATAGACTGTTAGTAGGAGAAAGAATATAGACGTAAAGATTTTTAAAAACGTAAAAAACAGATGGGTCATTGGATGCCTACTACATTCTAATATGGACTTTATTTGTTTTCAGCATGTCCGAAAGAGATATCCGCCATAGGCTCGGGATTTTCTCGTAAAATGGACAGCAAGAATGGGGGTTATATGGTCGAGTCATATACACCAAATGTGGTCAGTTCTGTTTGGATTGTCAGAGGTAAGTCATCGGCTTATATGGTCGAGTCATACACACCAAATGTCGTCAGTTCTGTTTGGGTTGTCAGAGGTAAGTCATCGGCTTCAATGGTCGAGTCATACACACCAAATGTGGTCAGTTCTGTTTGGGTTGTCAGAGGTAAGTCATCGGTTTATATGGTCGAGTCATACACACCAAATGTGGTCAGTTCTGTTTGGGTTGTCAGAGGTAAGTCATCGGTTTATATGGTCGAGTCATACACACCAAATGTGGTCAGTTCTGTTAAGGTTGTCAGAGGTAAGTCATCGGTTTATATGGTCGAGTCATACACACCAAATGTCGTCAGTTCTGTTAAGGTTGTCAGAGGTAAGTCATCGGTTTATATGGTCGAGTCATACACACCAAATGTGGTCAGTTCTGTTTGGGTTGTCAGAGGTAAGTCATCGGCTTATATGGTCGAGTCATACACACCAAATGTGGTCAGTTCTGTTTGGGTTGTCAGAGGTAAGTCATCGGCTTCAATGGTCGAGTCATACACACCAAATGTGGTCAGTTCTGTTAAGGTTGTCAGAGGTAAGTCATCGGTTTATATGGTCGAGTCATACACACCAAATGTGGTCAGTTCTGTTTGGATTGTCAGAGGTAAGTCATCGGCTTCAATCAGATGACGTAGAATTTAAATTCCTTTTAATTTACACAGTCGAATGGTACGTGTTGTGTTTTTGTATCATTGATTAATCATATATATATATATATATATATATATATATATATATATATATATATATATATATATATATATATATATATATGTTTGTGTGTGTGTGTGTGTAGTGTAGTGTGGGGTGAGAGTTTGGTTGCAATCTGTTTTGCGGGTCCTTTTTTATAGTGTTGGGTGATATATTTTATATTTTGCTATGAAATTAAATAAATAATTAATGCATTATCCTATAAATGGCCCTGCACAAAGATTATCTATCAAAGGAAGACAACTTTGTAAATTTAAAAGAATCTTGTTTATATACACAGTTCTTCCCCATGCAAGTATACGGGGTAATAATATTATAGTCGAGTAATCATATCACTGCTTCCCAGACATTTCTTTTATACCCTAGCAAAACGTTTTTTGTTTTCAATTTGGTCAAACGAAGTCCAGGTCAGACAATTATTGGCAAGTTGTGTGTAATTTGAATCGATCCTTATTTGAATTAAAAAGTTATCAGGCATGAAGACCACACAACGGACTTCTGTGAAGAAAACACATTGAAATACGTATTTAGAATAAATCACTGAGGCCAAGAAACTAGCTCCCGTCTTGGATTGCGGTTACTATAAGCTAAGTAACAAGAACATCGTGCTTGCTTTTTTAACGAGTACAATCTTATAGACAAGCAAAACATGCGAATGCGCTAAATAGGTGTTCGCACTTTTCATCTTTATTTTGTGAATATATAAAATATTGATATTTATATATAGCGTATTACCACGATTCACTTTGCTTAACTAAATCATCATCCTGGCTATATGGATCCAAAATTTTGTTTCATGCAGTACAAGTCACCCGTTAAGCAATATCCGTGTTCAAGCACTTTTACGATTTCACTCACTATAGCCAGGTACCCATTAACACCTGGCTCCCTCTAAACAATGTAATTTATATCCTTGTTTTCCTACAGGATCTGAATCAAGTGACCAGATTATTGAGTACGACACCCCTACAGATATTGACTATGGAATTGTAAGTAGATATTATGCTCTTCCCTTCAACTGTCAAGGTACCGGCCACGCTGTATACAGGTAATAAATTTATAGCTATTATAAACCCCAATTTTACTACAGCATAATAAGAAAATATTTTTGGGCCCTCTGTTTGGAACGGCTTACCACAGAGCAATCTTTGTCTATTTTTAAACGTTCACTTAAAATCTATCTGTTTTGATTTCAGTAGATGATATCAGAAGAAAGAGAGGCGTTTGGTTTGTGTTGTGTTGTGTTTGTGTGTGTGTGTGTGTGTGTGTGTATGTGTGTGTGTATGTGTGTGAGTGAATATGTTTCAGCCAAGGTCATTTGTAATTTAAGCGCTTAGAGTCTGATGTCTCGGGATTTCAGCTTTATATAAGTTATTATTGTTATCATTATTATTGTTATTATTATTA
>NC_088362.1:45807734-45822734 GCF_034508935.2 Berghia stephanieae
GTGAAAAGCTTTATTTTTCTATGAGTTCAAGTTAGCCAATGGAATCATTTTTAGTTTTAGAATATTTGCTTCATCATCCAAAGCAATCTTAACGCCCCGCCTACTTGAAATTTCCTATTTATTTTCGTTGACTTATTCATTATGAGTGGCCAATCAATTGTCTTATTGATACACTTTTTATTCAACGGGTTGAAAATATAATTCAAAGATTTATTTTGTTGGTGAGAAATATTAGTGTTTTCCAAGATTATGGATTATACAATTATTTGCCTGGCGTATGTTATATAAAATGTGCTCTAATGTGATGGGTTGCGTTGATTACAATTGTCATAGTTGGTGTCTTTGTCAGGCTTTGTAATCCTTAAATCATCCATATACATGTACGCTAACACAAAAATACACACACACATCACACTCATACAAACATACACACACACACACACACACACACACATTCACCTACATTATGGGCTGTCCACAAAAGACTCATGTAGGGAATGCCTTCCATTAAATATAACATCATTTTTTATTTCAGGACTGTGGGCGATATACGCTACGGAAGGCTCCGGCGGGAAAATGGTCATCAGCAAAATCAACCACCAGAAAATGGAGGTGGAGAAGACGTGGGTGACCAAGTACCACAAAATCGATGTGGGAAACGCCTTCATGATTTGTGGGATTCTCTACGCCACCAACTCCCACTCGGAGACGCCCACGTTTATCCGCTACACTTACAACACCGAAACGTCCAGAGACCGGGTTCTGGAAGAAGGACAGCTGCCATTTGCAAATTCGGCCAATCTGATGTCAATGAAAAAGAAACATCGGTCGCATCATCATTTAGCGGACAGCGTCATGTTGAGTTATGATTTCAGATCGTCAATGTTGTATTCTTGGAGTAATTCTAAAGTGGAAAGTTTCCCTGTATATTTCAGTAGAATGCAGCTTTAAATTTTTCTTTGCAATAATAGGGTTCAACAGTCGTGACGTCACTTCCCTCGTAATGACGCATAGTAACTGGTTCTAATCTATCGGAATAATGGCGTACGCCTTAATCTTAATCACGGCCCTTACTTCTACGAACATAAAAGTGTATCCAAAGGGGAAAAACATTATAAATCTGAACTTTTATACATTCTGATCACATGACATGTGAAAACGTTCTAGCCAGCATAAAGAATAAAAAGTACTGATTTTCTTTGATTAGAACCAAGCTGTTGGTTGCTGGGCGGACGTGACATCAGACTATTGAATCCTATTAGAGGTGGTCAAATGCAAAATAGTTATGGACGAATTAAAACCATGAATCAAACATTCAAAACGCCTAGCTTTGTGAGCAGGAATGTCGGAACATGACAAAACTTAGTTTTCAGTTTGGCAGAAAACTTTGACTTTATAATGTTATATCAACATATTTAACCCACCACCTCAAATTGCTATGATGTCGGGTTGTACCAGAGTGAGAAAAGTCGATCTAGAGAATAAATTATGGGAAATATGAAATTTTAGTTTTTCACTTCAGTCAAAAATACTTAACCTAAGTTTTATATTTTGTTAAATATCATTTTTAATATATTACCCCGACATTATATCGTTTTAAGGCGTCTTGTCACTTATCTATTTAAAAAGTTGAAACGAGAGAATTTCTTTTTCTTTTTTTTTTCTTTCAACAGATTGGTGGTCATATTCACCAGTGTTATTTGAAGTACATGAATTTTTGCCAAAATGAAAATGTGGGTTTTGCCATGATGCCATATCACAGCACAATTATAATTATTAGCAAGTAGGTGTCGTCCTTCCTGTTTCGCGAAGTTCCAGGTTTGAGAGTTTGTTTACCAAGTGAGGGTCATTTAAATCGTTATATATATATATATATATTATATATATATATATATAATATATATATATATATATATTATATATATATATATATTTGAAGGAGGAGATTTTCAAGCAAAATTTTTCAATACTTGTTTTTTAGAAAGGTCTCGATATTGCTCCACGTGATATTATGATAAGGTTTGATCACATTGATCTCATTTAATTGATGGTATATCATATCAGTCTGTCCTACATGCCATGGTCTGACAATAACACTTTTAAAAAAATAATCATTAGAATAAAATCTGAGACTTCAAGGAATCAAAACTTCCTTACTCTGAAAATAAGACACGCATTAAAAATTTTGGCCAGAATATTCGTCCTTCAAATATCAAATCGATTAAAATAAACCCCATCTTGTCAAAAACTCTCAACCGTCACTGAAAACAGTCCCAGGCTTGATATTTTTTTCCCCAGATGATATTTGAAGGACGAGTTTTCTGGCCCAAATTATTAAATACGTGTTTCTCCAGAGTGCGACAGTATAGATATGATGTCATCAAGTGAACGCATTTCTAGCCACTATAAGAGCCGCTGTTTTGTCAGAGTTCGATAGTAGGTATGGCCAATGGGGTTCAGTAGTCGTGACGTCACTTCCCTCGAAATGTATAGTAACTTAGTAACTGGATCTAAACTATCGGGCGGAACAATGGCGGACGCCATGAAATACTTATCCGACGAGCATAAAAATGTATCCAGAGGAGAAAAACATTATAAATGATCATGTTTTGACTTTTATATATTCTGATCACATGACATGTGAAAAACTTCTAGCCAGCATGAAGAATAAAAAGTATAGATTTTCTTTGTTTAGAACCAAGCTGTTCGTTGCTGGGCGGACGTGACATCAGACTATTGAATCCTATTAATTTTCACACATCTTTTATTCCCTAATGGCATTCTGGCATACTTTGACAAAAGACGTTTCCACATTTTACTTCATATATCCTGTGTCTGAAATGAAGCTTCATTTTGTCAACCATTTTAAAACCAAAACGATTCTATTCTTGACACGAACCGGCAAACCGGTGCACAGCGGATTGAAGCTAATTTCCAATTAATTTGGGCAGTCAGTCGAGATTGAAATATCGTGTTGTTGATCGCTCTGATTTGTGGTACTCTAGAAATGAAATTAATTAGTTTCCACGAGTAGTGGAAATGTCAGTCCGTTACTGTTTCGTGTTTACAACAACCTCGTGAAACTTTCCCGTTTTTATTATGTTACTATAATGTGATACCTATTATTATATGTCATGAAATAACATAAATTTTAATATAAGTAGATTTCCTGAAGGATATATATATATATAATATATATATATATATATATATATATATATATATATATATATATATATGGATTTTTCATGGGGTAGGCTGTTACGTTCTGCCAGAAGGAATTATCGCTCCAAAGAAAATGTCGAGCACTCTACGTGATGAAGCCAACCCCCTCATACACTCACACATATGTATATATATATATATATATATATATATATATATATATATATATATAAAATATATATATATATATATATATATATATATATATATATATACTATATATCTATATAGGCTGAAGAAAATTACTCTTTGAATGTTTTATTAGCTACTTCTTTTATTTAAAAGTTGAGCACTACTATTTCATAGATTTTGTATAATCTATATAATTTTATATACATATATATTGAAAATAAATTTCTTTTTTTTTTTAATAAAGAATGATTAGAAATGGGTTCATACTTATATGTTTCGCGAAATCCCAGGTTTGAGAGTTTTGCCAAGATGAGGATAATTTAAATCGATCGTTAAATGAAGGACGAGTTTACTGGCCACAATTTTCAATACATGTCTTTCCAGAGTGTGACAGTCAACTGGTTAATAGTTCTCCCAAAGTTTCATATTTTTGGCTATATAATCAATTGTAGCATAATCACCATCCATGCATCTATTATTATTTTTTTTTAATGTGTTAGGATCAACATTGTTCCGAACTGCCAATGTTAAATTTTTGTCGTCGAGATCAGAATCTAAAAATTATAAAACAATTTTTTACAGGCTGATATACGAGTAACTTGCAAACCATTTTTAAAAATTAAAATTTCAGGTTAATTCTGTCATCCGTTGAATTAAATTAATACTAAGAAATTCTGTTAGGTCGCAATACTGAGTTCTTAAGTTGACGTTTGGTATCATTGCGAGTATAATTTATTCTACACAATATCCGCAACGAAAAATTATGACGTCATTTTAAATCTATTTAGATACTATCAATGTATACTTTATTCATTTAAAAAATGGAAATTCGTTTACAGACGTGGTATGCATAAAAATGTATAAACACAAAGTTGAGAATCTATGGCGACAATGTATACATACATACATATATATATATACATATATATATATACTATATATATATATATATATATATATATATATATATATATGCAAATGCACAAAAATGTAAAAATTATACAACCAAGAACCAATAGCGACACTTTATATATTAATTTGATAAATTGAGATAGACCATACCTCTGGCCTCCTAATCCGAACTTGTGGTTGTATATTTAAAAAATAGTATTTAATTTAAATCACAGTTGCGCGATAAACATTCGAACACCATGTGGCAAAAATGAATAAATTAATGATAATCTTTCTAATCTGTTCTTTTAAAAATATAGGATCGAGGATCAACATTGTTCCGTAATGCCAATGTTAATTTTTTATCATCGAGCACAGAATTAAAATCTAAAAAGTTATGAAACAATTTTTTACAGATCGATAGCAACTTGGGGTATCTACTTCTTTTACGCGTTGATTCAAAACAAAACAAAAAGATTCGTCTAGATCTATGTCCATGCTAATTTCCACAATGCAGTAGAATTAGAATTAAAACAGACGAGTGTCTATTCGTACTAGCCTTTATTTCTCCGCGAATATTGCGGGATCTCCACTATTATTATTATTATTATTATTATTATTATTATTATTATTATTATTATTATTATTATTATTATTATCATCATCATCATCATTATTATTATTATAAAATTGTTTTGGTCACGATCAAGAGATGAAGTGAACAGAAAAGTGCCAGAAGACAATAGAGAATAAAAAATTGTTCGGCGGTTGATGGGGTTTGAACCCGCGACCTTATTGGTACGACAACTCCGCCTGGCCAGTGAGAGTATGACTCTACCGTATGAGCTATCCACGAACCCCCCAAAAATTCAGGTCATTCATTACTAGATCCCTCTCTCACCGACTACTGGAGGTAGCGGGTACAACACACACAACCACAGCGAAGTTAGTAGGCCAGCAGTTAAGCTTTATAGCCAATATTCGCAACACAAACATACGAGTTATGAAACAATTTTTTACAGATTGATAGCAACTTGGGGTATCTACTTCTTTTACGCGTTGATTCAAAACAAAACATAGAATAACATAGAAACAATTGAGACATTGAGTATGCTCCGGTATATGGGGTGAATTTATAATTCAGAAAAGTGAGTGGAGCAGGCACTTATGTCGGTAACAACAAGAGATGAAGTGAATAGAAAAGTGCCAGAAGACAATAAAGAATAAAACTTGTTGTTACCAACATAAGTGCCTGCTCCACTCACTTTGGTCACGATCATGTGTTTTGTCGGAGTGCAGTAGTGTTGATTTGATTCTGTCTTTGTTTGGATAGACGAGAGAATTTTGTAAATATTCCGATTGTTGATACTGTAAAGATTTAAGATATTATGTTAATCACTGGCTTACATTGCATCCTCTCTTTAAAACGTATACTACCTTATACTACCTTATTCTAAAAAACAAAAACAAAAAACACATTTTGGACATGTTTGCCAGAAAACTCGTTTTTCTAATATTCCTACATTAAAATGACCCTCATTAAAAAATATATGATTTCAACCTGGGACTTCCTTGAAGTCCCAGGTTTGATAGTTTTTGACAAAATGACGGTCATTTCAATCCATTGATATTTGATCAGTTTTTGCCAAAGTGACGGTCATTTTAATCGATTGATATTTGATCAGTTTTTGACAAAATGACGGTCATTTTAATCGATTGATATTTGATCAGTTTTTGACAAAATGACGGTCATTTTAATCGATTGATATTTGATCAGTTTTTGACAAAATGACGGTCATTTTAATCGATTGATATTTGATCAGTTTTTGACAAAATGACGGTCATTTTAATCCATTGATATTTGATCAGTTTTTGACAAAATGATGGTCATTTTAATCGATTGATATTTGATCAGTTTTTGACAAAATGACGGTCATTTTAATCGATTGATATTTGATCAGTTTTTGACAAAATGATGGTCATTTTAATCGATTGATATTTGATCAGTTTTTGACAAAATGACGGTCATTTTAATCCATTGATATTTGATCAGTTTTTGACAAAATGATGGTCATTTTAATCCATTGATATTTGATCAGTTTTTGACAAAATGGCGGTCATTTTAATTCCATTGATATTTGATCAGTTTTTGCCAAAGTGACGGTCATTTTAATCGATTGATATTTGATCAGTTTTTGACAAAATGACGGTCATTTTAATCGATTGATATTTGATCAGTTTTTGACAAAATGACGGTCATTTTAATCGATTGATATTTGATCAGTTTTTGACAAAATGACGGTCATTTTAATCGATTGATATTTGATCAGTTTTTGACAAAATGACGGTCATTTTAATCCATTGATATTTGATCAGTTTTTGACAAAATGACGGTCATTTTAATCCATTGATATTTGATCAGTTTTTGACAAAATGACGGTCATTTTAATCGATTGATATTTGATAAGTTTTTGACAAAATGACGGTCATTTTAATCCATTGATATTTGATCAGTTTTTGACAAAATGACGGTCATTTTAATCGATTGATATTTGATCAGTTTTTGACAAAATGACGGTCATTTTAATCCATTGATATTTGATCAGTTTTTGACAAAATTATGGTCGATTGATATTTGAAGGACAAGTTTTCTGGCCAAGTTTTCAAAATGTATTTTTTCAGAGAACGTCAGAAAAGAACCCTACTCATACATACCCTCTTTACTTTTGGCCTGAAAAAGTAATCCTTGGGATCGATATATGCGGGTCGTTAAGCTTGATAAAAGTATCAAATCTAAGAGACAAGAGATATAGTTTTTTCAACAAGTTGGAGCTCGTCTTAAAACATAGATCTTATTATATAAGCTATATCGATTCTGGCCAAATTAAAAAATAAATATTTTGTCATTGTACGTCAGAGAAGTTATGGTGACTTTATACAGAACTGAGGAGATGGGTCTCAAATTGTCTTTTAGTGTGTATAGAAGGAACGAAATTGACGTCACTTAGCTCTTTGTTATTGTTTTTAGACATTTTGGTGATAACTTCTCAATAAAATTAAATATATCAATCATGACTAAGAACATTCAAAGTTACACATAGTTTTGTGAGTTGGTACTTACATTTTATTCGGCTGACGGATGTTGTGGGTATTTTATATAAATGCATAGCACCAATAATAATTCATAACTCTCTCTCCAACGTTATTCTTACAAACATGTATTTTGAAGTAATGTGGTAATCTTCTCTCTTAGTCCAGGAGAGTCTTAAATATTGAATTTTTAAAAATCCTTTCATAAATCATAATATAGAGACATGGGGTAGGGAGGGGGGAGTTGCATCTTGTACATACTTTTGACTTTAATCATTCATCGTTTCTTTTAACTTATTTTTTAAAAAGGAAGTCTTTTTAAGGTTTTTATCAATATTTAAACATGCTATTGTCATAAATTATTAAAGGAAAAAAGATGTATTCGAGACAAACATTGTCAGAGATGCAAACGGTCGGGCTTTAATAAGCACGTCTATCTCGACTCAAGAGGGTCATGCTTATAAGTGACGAATATTGTATGGCCACTGAATGAAGCTAACAGTAGTTTCATGTCTATTTTATATATGTGACCCATCGTCTGAAAACGGTATTATGTTGGGATGTACCTGAAGGCAAAATTAATGCTAAACTAATTTAAAATGGGATTATTGATATGTAGAACTCTAAACTTTTATATCCATTCTCCTCAATAAAACATACAAGCTCAACCCAAGTCTGATATTTCTGGCCATGACTTCAATTTTCAGCATCTTAATCATACCGACATAATACAGTTTTGAGGTCACATATAAGAAACAACACTGTAGTTGATTGCAATTCGGAGATTATGACGATATCGTTTTGGGCAAAAATCGTCTAATTGGATTTCATTGACGCGAATGCTGGTTGTAGCGTACCTACGTGATGTTGGCATTTCTGTATTAGTTAAATCGCCTTAGACTTAGAACTTGGAATTATAGCGCCGAGGAAATGAGACGATTTATAATCACTAATATTAATGAGTCGTATAAAATAATGTTTATAAAAATCTAAAATAGTACATAAAGTCACGACCGACTTTTTCTACCTGTTGGCCAGATCTTATTGGCAGTTGACCTCATGAGATCCCAGGTTTAAAAGTATTTGTCAAGATGAGGATCGTTTAAATCAATCGATATTTGAAGGACAAGATTTCAGGCCAAATTTTGAAATACAAGTTTTTCCAGAGTATGGCCGTGAACTGGTGAAATAATCAGCCACACCCAACTAGGGATCAAACTGCTCCCTATTTGTATTGGCTTCGGTATAAGTATAATCCTTAGGCGAATATTTTCCAAAATCAAATTACTTTGACATTTCCCCTCCCCCCTCCCTCCTCTCTCTTTCTCTCTCTCTCTCTCTCTCTCTCTCTCTCTCTCTCTCTCTCTCTCTCTCTCTCTCTCTCTCTTCTTTGTTTCTCTAAAGCCCTCCTTGATACGTATATATATATATATATATATATATATATATATATATATATATATATATATATATAATATATATATATGAAATTCCCACATGACTAACATAGGGAGTTTTCCTATCCTGATATAGGGCTAAAATATCCAGAGGGCTGACGGAGAGGATTTATAATTTTGCTTTATCCTATCTTTATTTATCAAATCCCAAAGATGAGAAGGCTGATAACATTTTAGATGACTCTTTTAATGTGACTAGATAACTGATTATGGTTTTCAGTGTATTGTATCCGTAAATTTTTTCCTTCTATTTCTCCTTGGTGAGTATCATTATAATGAAAGAAATGTGAAATCTTTTACTCAAACTCGCCCAATAGGGAATTTTTAGTTTATGAATTTATAAACATGTGCATTTGTAGAAAACACCTTGTTATGTGATAATTTCATTGCAATTTGTTCATTGATTCAGATTACGTTATAACGGTTTTGAATCGGTGTGTTACTGTTATAACTTTTTAAAATAAATTGTGTGATGTGAATATCCTTTTATACGTTTATCCGAGTTTGGCTTCATTTCCTCAATTAGCTGTTATTTGGTGGGGCCACCAGTCAAGTCACCTCTATCCTTTTATAATATCATCATCATCATCATCATCATCATCATCATCATCATCATCATCATCATCATCATCATCATCATCATCATCATCATCATCATCATCATCAACATCATCAGCATCATCAACATTCATCATCATCACCATTATCATCATCATCATCATCATCATCATCATCATCATCATCATCATCATCATAATCATCAACATGCATCATCATCATCATCATCATCAGCAGCAGCAGCAACATCATCATCATCATAATCATTATCATCATCATCATCATCATCATCAATATATTATTATTATTATTATTATTATTATTATTATTATTATTATTATTATTATTATTATTATTATTATTATTATTATATTATTATTATCATTATTATTATTATTATTATTATTATTATTATTATTATTATTATTATTATTATTATTATTATTATTATTATTATTTTCTCACCTTATTCTACGATAAAAAGTTCTGTTTCGTGTTGTTGCTTTTCTGGTGCTTGACAGAATTATGATAGACTAGCGTCTTATCCCAAGGACAACGAGCAATGACTATTATTTAATTGTATAGAAACAGGGATAAATCCCTGCTTCATGGGCGTGTAGCTCTGGGGGACTAAATTGACTTGGTAGCTATGTTTGCTGGATCTGGCGGAAAATAATTTTTCCTAGACTGTGCGGCTACGTGATCTAACATTCGCTTTCGGAACGGAACATCCTGGGTTCGAGCCTCGTTCGGCGTATAATTGAGTCCTTGGAAAGGCTATTTACTCAAATTCTCTCAGGTGTAAAATGAGTATCTGGTCATTAACAGCGTTGTATCTGACGGAAAAAATGGTTATGTCTCGTTCTACATGTTATGTGTTTCTGTTAATCAGGGACACTTTGTAAAACGCTTTGAGCACGTTTAATGGATATTGCGCTATGTAAAAGCGAACGTTTTTTAACTTGTGTCTTATGTAAGGGTATGAAATAATTCTTACATTGAGTAAATTACGGTTGGTGTCAATTTGAAAACGTGCAAAATTAGAAGCTGATTATTCCCCTTTGACTGGGTGGGGTTCCTACCTCCCATAGTGGGCAGAGAGGTACTTGCTATGTCCTCTATCCCCTCCTATCGGTTTTCCAATTGCTTTCTGTCTTTGTCTTGGAGTGAGATTGCTTGGTTTTGTCCTGACCTTGGTCGGAGTCCTTGCCTGGAGGGAAACAGTCGAATTATAGTTATTGTTTTGGGAGATGATATTTTTTTCCTTGCAAATCACCTCTCTGTTATGTACTGTTACTTTTTTCATTTTTAACATGATTTGTAAACATTTGAGTGTGTTCCTCTTATTGGGGATCTGTGCTTGTGTCTTGATGAGACTTTTAGGTGATCTTAAGCTAAGTACTTTGATAGTGTGCTCTTGGAATGTACATCTGTTTCCTATTTGAACCATTTCCCCTTTGTCTTCCTTTTTCTTGGGTGCTTTAATTGTAATCCTAGAACTTTTTACTATCCCATTTTCTTCCTTTTTACTGGCGCTGATATGACCTTAATGTGGTGCAAGCGCCGTAAAACTCTTAAAAACAAAAACAAACTTTCCCCTTTGAAAATTAATATATTTTTTAAAGGAAAGTTTCATTTATCAAAATATTGATATCCTTGATGAATTAAATCAAAATCAAAATTTCATTAGAACATTTACCGGATTGCACCCAAGCGACTTACACAAAGGTGCAGGCATTATAATCGAATGTGATTATGGGCTTGTTTTATCCAACTTGTTGTGATGGGCAATATTTTGCGTTGGCTTGGGAGTACTTCCATTACAACAAAGATCCCATATTAATTTGTGTTATCGGACTTGAATATAAATACACATCGCATTCTATGTAAAACAAGCTAATTTAAATATTATATCTAGTCTGCTGACAGAATAACGATCTTTACACAAAAAAATAAAAGTCATCTTTCATTTTAACAAGTTCAAGCTCAAGCTTACGTTTATTTATTTGCTAATAACATATATAATAAAAACAGATTTTATTTGTAATTGATTTATTAAACTTATAGTAACTGAATAAATAAATGAATAAATAAATACATAAATAGATAAATAAACTGATAAATAAATAAATAAACAAAGAAAATAAGATAGATTGAAATAATGTAAAATAAAAGGTAAAGTAAATAATTTCTGCGATTGATGTTTTCATATCTAATAAACCATTGTGGTTGACAAAAAACGTTAAACGTACAATTAATAAGAAACATAAATTGTATAAGAAATTCAAAAAGTATCCTACAACAGATAATTTTCATAATTATGTCAAGGTTAGAAATAATACCAAATACACGATTCAAAATGCTGTGAAAACGTATGAATGTACATTGGCACACGAATGTAAGAGTAGTCCGAAAGGCTTTTGGAGATACGTAAACAGAAAGTTGAAAAGAAAACCAGGTGTTAGTGTTTTACTGAAAGATGATGGTACCAAGGTTACTTCGGATATAGATATAGCTAATGTTTTAAATAATTATTTTTCATCTGTGTTTGTTCAAGAAGACACTACAAATATACCAACGTTCAATGTTACAAATCAATTAAACGTCCCCGATTTTTATATTACACAAGAAGACATACTTGCAAAATTGTTGAATTTAGACGTGACTAAAAGCATGGGACCCGATTCCCTTCATCCCCGTTTACTGAAAGAAGTGGCCTTTGAATTATCACAGCCGCTATCAACAATATATAATAAGTCTCTTGAATCTGGTACCTTACCCATTGAATGGAAACAAGCCAATGTTACTGCCATTCATAAAAAGGGAAGCAAACTAGATGCTGCAAACTATAGACCCATCAGCTTAACATGCATACTCTGTAAGGTTATGGAGTCTATCTTGAAAGACCGAATGATGGACTTTCTTGAAAGTCATACGATGCAAAACGATAACCAGCATGGTTTTAGATCAAAGAGATTATGCATTACTCAACTTTTACAGGTGATGGAGGATTTTACCAAGTTAATTCATCGTGATCAATGCATTGATGTTGTTTATCTTGATTTCCGCAAGACTTTTGATTCTGTACCTCATGAGAGATTATTCATTGAACTAAAAACATATGGATTTAAAGGGAATATCTTTAACTGGATTAAAGACTTTCTTAATAATCGAATACAAAGGGTCATTGTCAATGGTGTGGGGTCGGATTTTAAGAATGTAATTAGCGGTGTACCCCAAGGAAGCGTATTGGGGCCACTTTTATTTCTTTTATATATAAATGATTTACCATGTGGCATAAATTCAGCCTGCAAACTGTTTGCAGACGATACAAAGATCTATAGTACAACTGAACATCATAACATTCTACAAAATGATATATTTTCACTTTTCAAATGGTCTACAACATGGCATTTGGATTTTAATGTTTCGAAATGTAAAGTATTACATATAGGAAAAAATAATCCATGTCATAATTATTTTACCGATACTTCTATGTCAAACCTACTTTCCGTTGTGCCTTATGAAAAGGATGTGGGAGTTACTTTTGATTCACATTTGAATTTTGATTTACATATTGATAATTGTGTAAGCCGTGCAAACAGAATGATGGGAATAATATATAGAACCTTTATAAGTCTTGATAAAACCACATTTTTATATTTGTATAAATCGCTCGTTCGACCAATTCTAGAATACGGAAATTGCATCTGGAGCCCATTATATAAAAGACAATCTATTAGTATTGAAAGTGTACAGAGGAGAGCTACCAAAAAAATTTATACAATACAGTATTTATCTTATAAGGAAAGGTTAGAATTTCTTGACTTACCCAGTTTGAAATATAGAAGAATTCGTGGGGATTTAATTCAGGTTTATAGATTGGTACATGGTCTGGATAGGATAGACTTTTCTGATTTTTTTTTCATATTCTAATATTACTTTTACTAGAGGGGACAAGTTTAAGATTTTTGTCTCTAGATGCAAAACAAACATAAGACAAAACTGGTTCGGTATTCGTATTGTTCAGAAATGGAACAGTTTGAAATTTGAAACAAAGAATGCAAAATCTATGGATTATTTCAAGGTGTTAGTAGAGGGAATTATATGATGGGAGATTTATATATGACGAATAATACTTGTTTGCTCTGCTGTTGACATGGCTTTCAATCTTGTATGTTTATATTATGCATTATTATATTATTATGGTTATCTTCTATACGCGTGTGTATGTGTGTGTGTGTGTGTGTGTGTGTGTGTGGTTGTGTGTGCGCTTTGCATGTCACGGTTAAAGATATATGTTTGTACACCACATGAGTACATTTAAGTTGAAATACTATCTTTACCACGTGTATCGTTATTGTAATATTTAATCAATAGATTTATGGCATTACTAATTAATATTAAGGGCATTCAAAGGATCTTATCCTATTTTGCCCTATACCACATGTTATGTTATGTTATGTTATGTTATATCCTTTGGATTCTCCATTAATGAGAAAAATAAGTTTTTATACAATTTCTGATCAAAAATGAAAGCTTATTGACCATAAGCAAAACCCCGCTAACTCGGCGCTTAGCTCTCGAATCAATATAATTATAATCACCAATATCAGTCCAAAATCGTATTTAGGACTTGGCTAAGAAGTTCACAACATTGCCATCCGGAAATATAACGGACCAACATAAAAAAACTGTGTGTAACCATGATCGTTTATAGTCTGGTTAAAACAGTTAAATGAGAATTACTCATAAACGCGGATGGCAAAAAAACAATAACAAAGGCCTGAGTGACGTTAACTTCTAACTATCTATACTTGTTGGTTCGTACAATAGATACTCGTATATACATCAATTATTCGTGCTGTTTTCTGGTGTCAGCTAATCAGTGACGCGACCATGTCAATGAATGACCCACGAGTGTCCCGTCTTTCATCCATTTTCTATGGGGTGTCAGGGTGAAGCCATCGTTCACGTATAGCGAGAACGTAGCCATCGTAAACGTATAGATAGAATGCGGATGGCCAAGGAGTTCACAACATTGCCATCCGGAAGTATAACGGACCAACACACAAACTCTGTGTAACCATGAACTTTTATAGTCTGGTTAATACAGTTTAGTGAGAACAACTCACAAACGCGGATGGCAAAAACAATAACAAAGGCCTGAGTGACGTCATCTGCATACTATCTATAGCTTAACACTGAGAACGTTGCCATCGTTAACATATAGCCTGGCACTCGAACCCTATAGTACTGGCAGTTTGACGTCATTTTTTAGGTTCGTGTAGCGCCTAATGAGATGTTGTTAGTAGAGCTCAAGGAAACAAGTTATTTTATTGGTTGAACTTTTGAATACAACTCACGATGTGTTTTCTTTTGTGGCAAAAGACTGACCTTTTGAAGTCATTTTTGGTTAGTGTGAGCGTACCCATTGTAAAGTTATAACTATATATTGTCATTTTCTTTTTTTTTTTTTTTTTTTTTTGTAAAGAGGACGATGTGAACATTTATAACCATATTCGATTAAAAAAATAATTTGTGGTTAAAATTTCGGATAGATCTGTGTTGTATTTACAGCCAATTGATATTATTTTTGCCTGCCGGAACAGATAAGCGTTAAAAAAAAACAAATTCTATCTGGACC
>NC_088362.1:45837734-45842734 GCF_034508935.2 Berghia stephanieae
TAATAATAATAAACAATAACAATAACAACAATAATATAATAATAATAATAATAATAATAATAATAATAATAATAATAATAATAATAATAATAATAATAAGAAGAAGAAGAAGAAGAAGAAGAAGAAGAAGAAGAAGAAGAAGAAGTTGAAGAAGAAGAATAACAATATTAACAACAATAATAATAATAATAATAATAATAATAATAATAATAATAATAATAATAATGATAATAATAATAATAATAATAATAATAATAATAATAATAATAATAATAATAATAATAATAATAATAATAATATATAATAATATAATAATAATAATAATAATAATAATAATAATAATAATAATATAATAATAATAATAATAATAACAATAATAATAATAATAATGATAATAATAATTAATAATAATAATAATAATACCATCATCATTATTAGTCTTACAATTACCATTACTACCACCACCATTACCACCATCACCATTATTATCATTATTATTATGACGTTTCCAATCAGTTTTTCTCGTTTTTTTTTTAAATTGATACTTATTATAACAGACCTCCTTACTACTACGAAAATTCCGTAGAACTACACATTTTCGGCTAAAACCCGAGCTGTATATAATAAAGATCTTTAATCTTTAATTAAATATCATTTCTTGAAAACGAAGTTCTCGTGCCAGAGCTATCACACAAAGGAGTCAAAAACATTTTCCCCCACGTATTATACAGACAAGCTGGTGATTTTTAAGGGTAGTTAAAATGTCTACGATGTTATTACCCTTGAAAACTACGATTTTTATTTTCCTATTTCAAGTAGGCAGGTCTGCCATGATTAGTATCAATTCCATAGTCAAAATAAGACAAACAAAAACAAAGTTTATTTAATCTTAGGCTTTCGCCAATAATTCATACAATTTGATGACAACATTCATGAAAGTGAGAAATAAAAGGTAAATGGAACCAAAGAATAAAATGATACCATTAATAACCACAAAAAAATACAAAAACTGTAATACCACCAATACTTACAATAATAATAATAATAATAATAATATAATAATAATAATAATAATAATAATAAATAATAATAATAATAATTATAATAATAATAATAATGATAATAATAATAATAATAATAATAATAATAATAATAATAATAATATAATAATTATAATAATAATAATAATAATAATAATAATAATAATAAAATAATGATAATAATAATAATAACAATAATAATAATAATAATAATAATAATAATAATAATAATAATATAATAATAATAATAATAATAATAATAATAATAATAATTGTAAATATGACAGAAGCACCACATCAATAATATCTAGTATTGTTTTTGTAAATGAGGACCACGCTTATACCATTCGTAGACAATAAAGAAGATAGGAATTATATCATTGTAATTCTGTTTCGGATAATAAAGTTATTGACATTTAGTAATACTAGGTTTAAGTAAGTAATATGATCCAGATCATTGGTGTATATTCATTAAAATTGTATGACTGTTGACTAAAGCATCAAAATGATAAAGTGCTCACAAGTCGTATCAAATTGTGCTAAGACAGACATGCGGAGAAAGGGAAGTGTTTGGGACAATGACTCACTGGCTTAAACCCTTCAACTAACTTTCGATAGCATCCTACTTTGCAGCTTCGGCCTTTCATCTTATCTATTAAGTGAAGATTCTCCAATGGGAGCGATCTATATTCATGTTTTCGTCCAACCAAGTCATCAATCACATGATTTTTTGCTGTCCAACGATTGGATATTTCTTTAAAAATTTAAACACGCTGCTTTGTTTATGAAAGTTGTCAACATACATATGTGTCAAACAGAACAAAATGACCAATCGTGATGTTAGATATTTCGAAAGCTGTGAGCACTTTTCACTATGTGGGTCACTTTTAGCACATTTTGCAATGTGACCAATGACCTCGAGCACGTGGAAAGTTAATATTATAGATCGCTCCTATTGTCTCTGTCTTGCGCCTCAGATGTTTGATCGCTCTACCAGTGATAATAATCTCGTTTCGTCATTGAGTTGCTTCAAATCAGCAACCGAGAGTGAGAGGAAATGTTTTTGACAGCCCTCTAGCTCGCTTGTTTTGTCCATAGAAATAGTGTGTCGTTGCTTTATTGGCGCGAATTTCAGGATGACGACGTAGAGTATGTCCGAAAAGTTTCCACCTCAGCTCAATAAATTGTAACGGGTTTTTTTTCTCACTTTATGTATAACGTTTTTGCTAGGACAGTGTATGTCCAGTACACACATCTTAACTCATTTCTTCTTTGAAGAGAGTCTATTTTGATTTCATCAGTTTTGGTTAATGTCCGCCGTATGCCTGCATTATAAAACAAGATAGACTTTACCAATAAATTGTATAGTTTCATTCGAGTTTTCACTTTGGTCATATTATTTCTACTCTACACGTGGACATGGTAACATTTAGTAAGGGCTACTCTTGAAAGATGATTATGGCGTGTAATGTATTCTTTGCTTCCAGGCAGTAATCCAACTCTCTTGGATGTTTTCCTTTCATCTTCATCTTTGCTAATTGTTGTCAACTCGGTCTTGTGTCTATAATAATATTTATAACATTTACATGTTGATATGATAGTTTTCATTAATGAAGCGTATAATATTTCTGATGGAAGTACAGCCACGTCTACACAATCCGAACACCTCCGTTCCCAGCGTTTTCTCCGGATTACAAAGACAACCGGATAGTCAAATCATTACCGAAAGTGGTATAATATTATGTAGTTTCGACCTCAGACCACCGCAATCTAAGCCTATGATTGCTGCAAACAACAACTCTTCTCCTCTATGCTGACGGTGCTTTACATGCGTAAGTTATTGAGAAATTACAAGAAATATACTAATAATAATGATAATAATAATAATAATAATAATAATAATAATAATAATAATAACAATAATAATAATAATAATAATAATAATAATAATAATAATAATAATAATAATAATAATAATAATAATAATAATAATAATAATAATAATAATAATAATAATATACTTTAATCATTAAAAAAATGAATATTCGTTTACAGACGTGGCATGCATAAAAATGTATAAACACTATATATATATATATATATATATATATATATATATATATATATATATATATATATATATATATATATAGGTTAGTGCGATGTTCAAATGGTAGAGTGATAAACCCTCTATATTGTAAAGGTGTGTTCCCAAACTCAATGCTCGAATTCAGAAACAAGAATCTCCGGATTATGGTGTAGATATAAACAGAGAAGAAAAGATCCGTCCCTTGGCGGCCTGTCATGTCCGGATAATGGAGACATCCGGGTTGTGAAGTTCCGGATTAAAGAGAACTGTTCATACGACAAAGGCGCTAGGGAACAAATCAGTTTACTTCTGACCTGCTGTTAGAAAAGAAAATCAAGTCTTAATAATTAACTCTTTAGTTGCCACGGTCGCCGTAAAAAAAATGGTCGCTGAGTTGCCACGGTCGCTCCACGGCGACGAGTCAATGACCGCTATTATCGAGGCGAATAATTAATTTTACGAGCAGTAGTTAGACTGCTGAACTGCCATACATCTCAGTGACGGCTATTGACAGCATTTTCTCGTGCATTCATGATTTAAATTCGATTTTTACATTGTTTTTCTCGTAATTTTCCGTTGCCAAGGCTTTGTTTGTATTCCACAATGGAATCAGATGAAGAGATTGATGTGTTTAGACATGATAGTGACTCGGGAGATGAATTTTTATCAGAATTGGAGATTACGGACATTGAATCTAGTTCGAGGAGTGATGAAGGAGGGTTAGACCGTGAAGATAGTCACGAAGGCCACGGTCAGACCGTGATTTTAGTGATGTTCCAGGGGGTCGTGGGGACAATTTGCAGAATGTAAACAGAAGGGGGCGTGGCACAAATGCTGTAGGTGATGGTAACCAATGGATTTGGAATGTATTGACACATGAAGAGACTCATAATCCAGCTGAATGGCTCATTGAGGTTGAAAACAATTCTAGAGCAAGGAATGTTGGGTTTAATGAAGAAAAGGTTATGCCTGTGAAGTATTTTCAGCTTTTTTTCCCTGATGTTTTGGGAGAGGAAATATGTTACTTATTTTTTCTCCCTCCCACCCCCCACACAAATAAGAAAAAAAACACAGTAAATGAAGAGATATCAATATGATATTTTCTGTACTTTTTGTTCAATCATTACTCAATCACATACAACAATAAAAAAACATTTTTATTCATATATGGTGGAGATACGGGCCCATAAACACACAAATGCATGAAAAATGAATATTAATTAGATATCCAAGATGGCCGCCAAGGTCATGTGACCTAATTTGCATTCACATTACGTCAAACTGTACCTACATCTATTCTTCTATACCTATGAAAATATGAAGTATGTGTGATGATTACTTTTTTTTAGTGATTTTTTTTCTGAAAGCACTCAATTTTCGTCCATTTTGGCCAAAAGGGATTTCTTTTACTGCCAGAATGCTTGGCAACTAAAGAGTTAAAATGATGATGATGATGATGATGATGATGATGATGATGATGATGATGATGATGATGATGATGATGATGGTGATAATCATGATGATGGTGATAATGATGATGATAATAATGATAATAATAAGAAGAAGAAGAAGAAGAAGAATAATGATAATAACAATAATGATAATAATAATAATGATAATAACAATAATAATAATAATAATAATAATAATAATAATAATAATAATAATAATAATAATAATAATAACAATAAAAAGAAGAAGAAGAAGAAGAAGAAGAAGAAGAAGAAGAAGAAGAAGAAGAAGAGAAGAAGAAGAAGAAGAAGAAGAAGAAGAAGAAGAAGAAGAAGAAGAAGAAGAAGAAGAAGAAGAAGAAGAAGAAGAAGAAGAAAAAGAAGAAGAAAAAGAAGAAGAAGAAAAATAACAATGTTTTG
>NC_088362.1:45860234-45892734 GCF_034508935.2 Berghia stephanieae
GATAGATAGATAGATAGATAGATAGATAGATAGATAGATAGATAGATAGATAGATAGATAAAAGAGAGTGGAGACAGAGAGAGAGAGAGAGAGAGAGAGAGAGAGAGAGAGAGAGAGAGAGAGAGAGAGAGAGAGAGAGAGAGAGAGAGAGAGAGAGAGAGGGGGGGGGGAGGGAAAGAGGAGAAGAGGAGGAGGAGGAGCAGTGTGAGAGCAAGAAAATTGCGTTATGAAAAAACGTATAAAAAGATGTCTGGTTTTGTGAAATGTCAATGGATCTTCCCGTTGTCATTGTATTTATTGTGTCATGTCCATTAATTTGCGCACGCGATGATGTAGATATCTTCTCAACCGTCTGATGGATTTTAATGATAATTGGATTCAATAGTCTGATATCACGTCGCCCAGCAACGGCGAGCAGCTTGGCTCTAAACAAAGAAAATCGCTTTTTGTTATTCTTCATGCTGGCTAGAACGTTTCATATGTCATGTGATCAGAATGTATGAAGTCAAAACATGATCATGTTTATAATGTTTTTCTTTCATCGGAAAAATATAATTTCATAAGGGCGTCCGCCATTGTTCCGATAGTTTAGAGCCAGTTACTAAGTTACCATGCGTCGTTACGAGGGAAGTGACGTCATGACTGTTGAAGCGTATTGGCTCGAACACGAAAATTATTTGTGGCGTTTAGCCGATTTTTTATTGATTTTTTTTTTCATCGGTTCCAGTACCAGACTTTGGGACTTTTCTGATTTGCGGTATATAAAAAATGAAAGGTCTGGGATGAGTGAACATTTGGATGGTTTACATAAACAATAGATAGTATGCGCTTGGCTAAGAAGCTCATAACATTGCCATCCGGAAGTATAACGGACGAACACACAAAACTATGTGTAACCATGAACTTTTATAGTCTGGTTAATACAGTTCAGTGAGAATAACTCACAAACGCGGATGGCAAAATATAACAACAAAGGCTTGAGTGACGTCATCTTCAAACTATCTATATTATACACAGTGAATTCTGTTGCGATTACGATCACTAAACTCGCCCACAGGCTTGACCAGGAGTTTCCACTTCACGAGATCCATGTGCACGACTGACTAACATTGCCACCCTGGGTTCAGAATGACACAGCAAAATGTACATTTTGTACACGCTTGACATAAACAATTGTTAATAATTCAACGCCAAAAACGAAGCTAGCTGTTGTGATTTTTACATTCATATAAAACTGATGCAAATTTGTCACAATGAGGAAACTTTACAAGAGCGGGGAAGCGCGGAATACTTTTTCATGTCATTCGCCGAATAGCAATTAATAGATAGTATGCAGATGACGTCACTCAGGCCTTTGTTATTGTTTTTGCCATCCGCGTTTGTGAGTTGTTCTCACTAAACTGTATTAACCAGACTATAAATGTTCATGGTTACACAGAGTTTGTGTGTTGGTCCGTTATACTTCCGGATGGCAATGTTGTGAACTCCTTGGCCAAGCGCATTCTATCTATATTAACAGATGGTACAAACCAGAGGGGGAAGGGGAGAGGGGGGGGGGGTTAAATTAATAATTTATGTCATCTTAATTATGCATCTCTTGAATGTGAAAACTGCGGTTCCTATGACAAGTTATACTGGACAAAACGTACATGGAATCTGGTGTTAAAGATCTTTAGATTCAGTAAAATTTGACATTATTAATTCAAAGCGCCCCCGAGTGAACATTAATGGGAGCGATCTATATTCATGTTTTCGTCCAACCAGGTAATCAATCACATAATTTGTTGCTGTCCAACAATACGATTCAATAGTCTGATGTCACGCCGCCTGGCAACGGCGGCCATCTTGGTTCTAAACAAAGAAAATCATTACTTTTTATTTTTCATGCTGGCTAGAACTTTTCATATGTCTTGTGATCAGAATGTGTAAAAGTCAAAATATGATCAAATGTATGTGTTTTTTTTCCTTCTGGATACGCTTTATACTCGCCGGAGAAATATTTCATACGGGCGTCCGCCATTGTTCCGATAGTTTAGAGCCAGTGTTACTAAGTTACCATGCGTCATTAGGAAGGAAGTGACGTTACGACTGTTGAAGAGTATTGGATATTTCTTTACAAATGTAAGCACGCTGCTTTGTTTAAAAAGTTATCAACATACCCATGTGTCAAGCTGAATAAAATGGCCAATCGTGATGTTAGAGATTTTAAAAGCTGTGAACACTTTTCACTATTTGGGTCACTTTGAACACATTTTGCAATGTGACCAATGACCTCGAGCACATGGAAATTTAATATAGATAGTATGCAGTTGACGTCACTCAAGCCTTTGTTATTGTATTTTGCCATCCGCGTTTGTGAGTGATTCTCACTATAGATAGTATGCAGATGACGTCACTCAGGCCTTTGTTATTGTTTTTGCCATCCGCGTTTGTGAGTTGTTCTCACTAAACTGTATTAACCAGACTATAAAAGTTCATGGTTACACAGAGTTTGTGTGTTGGTCCGTTATACTTCCGGATGGCAATGTTGTGAACTCCTTGGCCAAGCGCATTCTATCTATAGTGTATTAACCAGACTATAAAAGTTCATGGTTACACATAGTTTTGTGTGTTGGCCCGTTATACTTCCGGATGGCAATGTTATGAGCTTCTTAGCCAAGCGCATACTATCTATAGATCATGCCCATTCAAGAAACACGTACCATATTCGATGGATGGCCAGTGGATTTTCGTAACATGTCTTGTGCGTCCATTATGAGTTGTCTTGCATGCTCAACAGTTATTTTGGTCGGAGATTATGCCTTTGTGAGAGGGATTTCTCCTCGTGCTATCGGAGACGGGTATAAAAACTCGTAGGATCCCCTACTTTCTGACATCAATGTCTTTGTCGGAAAATATATAGTATAAGTACTTGCTTGTGTCGTTCAATACATTCTTATATATGTCGGTCATTCACCAGAGAAGAGATAAATTATAAACTTTGTGAGCCTGTTTTCAACTGTGTTAAGTAATAATAATAATAATAATAATAATAATAATAATAATAATAATAAATAATAATAATATAATAATAATAATAATAATAATAATGATGATGATGATGATAATAATAATAATAATAATAATAATAATAATAATAATGATAATAATAATAATAATAATAATAATAATAATAATAAAAATAACTGCATAATTTGGAGCCCAGCATGCAAAAATCTATTAGTATTGAAAATAACCAAACTGGGCATTCGGATGTCAGACCTGTACATATATATATATATATATATATATATATATATATATATATATATATAATATATATATATATATATATTATATAGTACACATGGATATAAATAAAATAATTCCCCTTTTATTCATCATATTATGGGGAAATTTCCAGTGCTTATTTGAAGAACAGCTTGAAGACATCATGCAAAAACAGTGTTGTAAAGTGAGTATAACATTTAGAAGTTTTGTTAGTCTAGATAAAGGTAATTCCATAACTTACTGACTTTAACTCACTCAATCCTAACGCCGACTATCTCCGTAGTTTACCCGGGTTACTTTAACCCCGTGCCTATTTATTACATTTTTCTGAGACAAATTACAAGCGTAGTATCAAAGCTAATGTTTTATAGTTTTTGCATGTTAATGATAGTTGAATAAAACTATCTATGCACATGCTCATTTTTAAATATATTTTTCCAATTTTGAAAAGTAGCAAAAATCTCTAGGATTGAGTGAGTTAATACAAATCTCTCATTTGGCCTATCGTTGAACATGATGACAACTGCATTATTTGGAGCCCAGCATGCAAAAATCTTTTAGTATTAAAAACAACCAAAGAAGAGCGACAAAATGTTATTTGTCATTGAGTGTCTTTAATTTTCATGTAATGTCTTAATAGGTGTGCGGCTATGTGGTCCAGTGGTACGACACTGGCTTTCGGATCAGAAGGTCCTGGGTTCGAGCCTCGCTCGGCGCATAGTTGAGTCCTTGGAGTCCCTGAAGGCTCTTTACTCACATTCTCTCACCGTACTCAGGTGTAAAATAAGTAACTGGCCGTTAACAGCGTTGTCTCTGTACGAAAAAAATGTAATATCGCCTAAAAGGCGTCATGTCCCGTCCCGTCTTACATGTTAAATGTTGCTGTTGGCCAGGGACCCCCTTGTAAAGCGCTTTGAGCACGTTTAGTGGATATTGCGCAAAATAAAAGCTCTTTATTTTTTTAATTGTCTTAAGGAGTATAATAAAATTGGAAGAGACCTCGCTCATTTTTTTTTAACTGGTCCATCGTAATTAGTTCTCATTTTCGAACACAAAACTACCAGAGAAGACTGGTTTTAAATCTTTATTTACAGATACAAAACTAGCATAATAGGAATATCACTATTAATATTTTGATTATCAGAACTTTAAATCTTTGGAACAGTGTTAAGTATGAGACGAATAATGCTGCTTCTGTGGATATAATATTATGATTAAAAGGTGACAGTATTAATCATATCCCGATATAGATACATAATTATCATTAAATCCAAATATAAAGGGTACTTAAAGGTCAGTTGCCCTCAATAACCCTTCACACGATATGATATTATTATTACGATTTTATATTAGTATGCGCTTGGCTTAGAAGCTCATAACATTGCCATCCGGAAGTATAACGGACCAACACACAAAACTGTGTGTATCCATGAACGTTTATAGTCGGGTTAATACAGTTCAGTGAGCATTACTCATAAACGCGGATGGCAAAAAAACAAAAACAAAAAAAAAAAAAACAATAACAAAGACCTGAGTGACGTCATCTTCGAACTATCTATAGATACATAATCATCATTAAATCCAAATATAAAGGGTACTTTAAAGGTCAGAGTTGTCCTTACTAACCCTTCACACGATATGATATTATTATTACGATATTATAGGTGAGACATAATAATATGATATGAGATAGGATATACGTACTTAGACAGAGTGGGATACCAGATAGAGAGGAGAGAGATTGGACAGTCTGGAAGAGATAGGGCGATAGGAGACGGAGAGATAGAGAAAGAGAGAGATAGAGAGAGGAGAGGAGAAGAAAGAAAGAGAGAGGGGGGAGGAGGAGGAGAGAGAGAGAGAGAGAGAGAGAAAGAGAGAGAGAGAGAGAGAGAGAGAGAGTCACACACACACACAGAGGAGAGAGAGAGAGAGAGAAAGAGAGAGAGAGAGAGAGAGAAGAGAGAGAGAGAGAGAGAGAGAGAGAGAGAGAGAGAGAGAGAGAGAGAGAGAGAGAGAGAGAGAGTTGGGTATACGTGTTGGAGTTGAAGAATGAAATAGAAATTGGGGATTAGAGTGTCTGGTATGTGTGGGTTGTGAGTATTATTGGATGGGCCCGTATTTGTTTGTTTTTTTTTTCAGGGTTTTGTTTACACGTTTATTTATTTCTAACCGGAGTGGTGCAGAAGGCATTTACTGACCGGCATACACTCATAAAAATGGAGGAGGAGGAGGAGGAGGAGGAAGGAGGGAGAAGGATGTAAAATCAAATTAGCGAGCAATAATGATTTGAATGCTTACAGTTCAAGCAGTGTTCAAAATATTCAAATTTTTGACCGTCTTACTTGATTTCATAAACCAAAACAACATTACTTTCGCTTTCAGAAAACATGGCAGCGCCCTGATCCAATCCTAATCAAACGTGCCTACTTCTTTTTTCGAATTTGGTTGGTACAAATTTGACGGCTGGATTGTATTGAATTGTTTTGTAAGAAGTGAATTGCAGTTATAATTTAGAATGGATTCTTTATCAAATGATCATCGTTTTTCCAGGGCGTTTACCGATCCCAGGTTCCGCCCCATGCCAACTTTGCAGAAAAAAGTGAAAATAGACAACCGTTTTAAGGCAGTTCTTTCTTCTAAGGATTATGGTCACAGAGTTCTTTTAGACAAACGAGGCAGACCAATTCACGATATTTCTAAAAGGGGTAAACATGAGATGGAGAGATATTATCAGATTTCCTCAGATGATTCGAGTTCAAGTGGTGAGGAGGAAGAATCTGAATCTGAAACTGAAGCAGAAAATTATACAAAACTACCAAGTGAATTAACTGAGTCGGAGGCTGATTCAGATACTCCTGTTGCGAAGACTTCCATAAAGAAACGGAAGAATAAAGACTCAGCGTCAAATAAGAAATCAACAAAAAGAAAAGGAGACGCAGACAATGAAGATGACACAACTACAACTACGAAGAAGAAAGCGAAAGACAAAGTCAAAGCAGGTTTGTCTTCACCACCCCCTTTTTCTATTCTCAGCCTTAACAATCATGGATTAATTTTGCTGTTAATTCAAATCATGTTTTAATCTTTGAATTAACAGACTACCTCTGTTTGCAGTAGTACTATCTAGTACCTGTGAATAGTGAATAGTGAGCTTACACGCCTCTATTTGCCGTAGCATTACAAATCAATAGTCAAATCTTACCACTATTTGAAGTAGTTCTGCTTACTGGGGTTTCTGTTCTTTTTCATTATTTGCAGAAATACCTACTGCATATTCGTTTCGTATTGCTGTTAACTGTTAGGATTGCCTTTGTTTTAGGCTGCGGTTATTCAGAGTCGACTCTGAATAACTTTCCTCCAGTTATTCAGAGTCGACTCTGAATAACTGTCTACGGTTATTCAGAGTCGGGGAGTCCACTCTGAATAACTGTAGACAGTTGACTCTGAATAACTGTCTACAGTTATTCAGAGTCGGGGAGTCCACTCTGAATAACTGTAGACAGTTATGAGTGATGAACTTCCAGTTACCAACCACACGGTTTTTCTGTTTGTTTTTTTTTCTTCTCTCCCACCTCTGTTTAACCCTACGGGAAAAAATCGTTTTACTTTTTCGTATTTTCTTTTTTTTTGCATCGGTGATTTGCATTGCGGCCGCAAAATTTGCAATTTTTTGCAAATTGTCGAGATTTTGCAAAAAAAAAAAAAAAAAAGAAATATTAAAAAAAATATAGTGGGGACCAGTGATGATAATCTTCCGCGGATTTCTGGGATTTTAGGATTTGTTCATAAATGTTCCGTTGTTTTTTGTCATGTCAAACATTTTCTGCTCAGTGGTAGTTCAGGGGGGAAAAAAACAATAATATGCCTTCTATCGTTTTTGACACCTCTGCTCAGTTGCATGAATTTTGGTGACACTCCTTTATTTATGACGTTAGTCTAGACACGCTGGCGCCAAATGTCAAAGGCAGCACAAGACACATGGTGGCCATGAATGAGAAGGTGATCGAAAGGGAAGGGGATGGAGCAAATGGGTGTAAATATTTGTGTACTTTTTAGCTGTAACAGATAATACATTCATTTGACGATTTTATAAGGTTTATAAGCGTGTCTTTTTTTTTTCTTCCTTTTTAAGTTTTGTTTTGTTTTTGTTTGATTGTTCTGAATTTGTTAATAGAATTCATTACAACTTGTGTCTAATTAAAAACAATTTAAAAAAAAATAAAAATCAATTCATTAATTCTCTCTCTCTCTCTCTCTCTCTCTCTCTCTCTCTCTCTCTCTCTCTCTCTCTCTCTCTCTCTCTCCCTCCCTCTCTCTCTCTCAGCCACCCTTCTATCTTCATATTATGTTTATAGATATCATTTGGTAATAGAGAGATAATAAGTTAGGCTGATCGATTTAAGAAATGGTTGTTTATAAGCTAATTTAAATTTGCTTTGTTGATGGAATATGTTTTGCAATTGATTAAAGATTCTTATTTTTAGCGACTGAAGTTGAAAAATCGCCAAGTTTTAAGAATTTGGCACTAAAATTGCTAAAGTCACAAAATAACCGTAGTAAACTGGTTGGTATCAAATTGAAAGAAACTCATCTCGCAAGAACTCAACTCGATAATTCGATAGGCTACTCGGCTCTAAATATCTGTACACATGGTTATCCAGGGTCGACTCTGAATAACCATCTACAGTTATCCAGAGTCGATTCTGAATAACTGCCTACAGTTATCCAGAGTCGACTCTGAATAACCACTTCGTTGTTTTATTGTTTGCAATATCGCAGTGGCTATTTTTACAGTCCCGTAAAGATGGTTCTCGGGGCTATTTTTACAGTCCCGTAGCGATTTTTACAGTACTGTCATTTTTACGACATGATAAAATTTGTTTTTGCATAAGTTATGTTTACAGTACAGAACAGCCCGTTTTCTATCATCAGTGGGCAGGTTAGGTTGTATGTCTTGAATTTTTTTCTGTCAAACAGACATAATATAGATCTAGTAGTAGTTTATCAAACACTGAAAGTATTTAGTTCCTGCTTGAAGTCGATACCCCTCAAGATATAATACTAATATTTTACAGGTTTGGCTTTTGTTATACTTTACCAGTATTAACCAGTCAGGAAGGACTAATGGTTTATACAATTTTAAAAGACGTAACATTCAGGGTGTAGTCTTCTCATGTGAGAGTGGGTTCGAATCCTCTCTCAGAAAAGAGGCCGTTCACAAACCAATTGGACACATTTTGACCATTTTAGAACCCCCCCCCGCCCCAACCATATTGTGGACAAATGACTACCCCCCCGCCAGCCCCCCCCCCCCCACATGTGGATGTCCATGGTAAAAATACACATTGCGAAACACCCCTCTTGAATAATAATTTTTAAAAAAGAATGTAAATAATGATGATGATTATCTACCATGGTCCTACCATCGCGTTGCTCCTACTCCTTTACCGATTGACCCAGCGATTGTTCCGACCAGACAAGGGTGGTCGCTGTATTGCTCCTCCCTTCACAGTTAGGAGGTTGTTTTATTGTTCTCCGACAAAGCGGTGCTCACCTTGTGGTCAGACCCCTCTGCCTAGGCTTTGAGGTACCACTAGGGAAAGAGATAGATTGAGAAAAAGAGAAAGGAAAAAGAGAGAAGAGAAAGAGGATGAGAGAGGGGGGGGGGAGATAGAGAAAGAAAGAGATTGGGAAAGAATGAAAGAGAGAGAGAGAGATAGGGAAAGAAAGATGGGGAAAGAAAGAAAGGGATAGAGAAAGGATGAAAGAAAGAGTGAGAGAGATTTTAGAGCTAAATTAGCGTCTACTCAGCCTATCTGTTACTATTTATATATCTATACTGCAATGCCGTAAAAATAGCCATGAGAACCATCTTTATGGGACTGTAAAAATAGTCCAGAGAACCATCTTTACGGGACTGTAAAAATAGCCCCGAGAACCATCTTTACGGGACTGTAAAAATAGCCCCGAGAAAATAGCCACTGCGTTGCAATATAGTTTAACTTTAACTAACATCGTTATTTTTGCATTAGTACTAGTACTGCATTTAGAGCAGTCATAATAAGGTATCGTTTTTTGGCACCTCCATTGGAGGTGTACAAAAAGTCACCTTTTTTTATCATAGTGTTTTTATGCACCTCCGTTGACGGTGTATCTTAACTGACCGTTTTTATACACCTCGTCACGCATGCGCATCCCACCCAATTTCATCAGCGATATTGTGTTTCTGTATTTGGACATGGCGAAAGTTATATTGTGACATCTGTAGGATGTTTTTGTTAATAAATTTATATAAAAATAATAATAATTTAAATAATCGAAATATAAAACCAGAAAATAAAAGTTGCATTGAAGGTAAAGTTTTAGAAAGACCTTATTAAATGTGACGAACAGTCAGGTGGCTCCGTAGTGCAGTGGACAAGCTGTCGGACTCTAACCTTGAAAGTACCGGGTTCGATTCCCATTTTAGGCATTTTTGTTGTTGTTTAATTTACTTTATTGTGAAAGACAACATTTTTGTGGGGTTTTTTTCTTTCTTCTTTTACTTTTTTATTTTTTTTTTTCAAAATCTTTTTATCATGTTTATAAAAAACTTCGATTTTAATTTTCTAAATTTATTTATTTATTTGAGATCAGTATTTGTGTGCCATGTTTCTTTTTACTTTTGATATTTAAAATTATTGTTATTTTTCTTTCATTTATTGTCATTGTATAAACGTACATTGGTAATCAATAAGCAGCCTGCTAAACTACAATCTAAAACTATTTAAACTTCATGGACGTATGCAGCAATATTTTCATTAATTTACCATCATCGCCAACGGAGGTGCATAAAAACGCCACCTTTTTTTATGCACCTCTGTTGGCAGTGCTGGTTAGTTAATGAAAGTGTTGCTGCTTAAAGTTGATGCTGGAATGAAAAAATAATGAAAAGTGTTGAATTGTAAGCTTCAAATTATTATACGAAGACAGATACTGTGAACGTTTTGGGTTTCTCCTTTATCAATAAAACACTAAGGGTGAATGGGATATGTGTGAATGGAGTAGTTAAGGTGAATAAACAAAAACAATGATGGGACAGGAAATAGAATACCCCTTTGTAAGGAAGTACGAATTAAAATTTGACAATAAGTATTAATAGAATGAATAACACACCGTTTTTATGTACCGCCGTTGAGGTTGTAAACACGCGGTGTAGAAATAGACCCACAGCACAACGAGGCTTTTCATTTCTGTGAACAGACCCATCTATTTCTACGTCCATGAGTTTTAGACTGTAGTTTAGCACTCTGCTTAGTGTTTACCAGTGTACATGGTGTACGTTTATACAATTATAATAATTAAATAATAATAATAATTAAGAAATCAAAGTAGGTAAAAAGAAATATAGCCTACAAATAATGATCACAATGACCAAAATATAAATAAATAAATAAATTTCGAAAATTAGAATCAAAGTTTTTTTTAAAAACATGATTAAAAAGTTTTTGAAAAGCAACAACAAAAAATAAACAAGACAAAACAAAAAAAAAAACAATAGAAAGACAAAGAAGCGTAAACTGATAACAATCAATGTGTACAAATGATATTGATGGTGTGGTGGTTGTAGTAGTGGTTGTGATGATGGCAATAACAAGGATGAAGATGATGATGTATTTTTGATAACGATGTGGAGGTAGCTGTGGTAGTGTTAAGAATGATGATGTGGTGGTTGTGGTTGTAGACTTGGTGGTAGCGAGGAGGATGATGATGTGATGGTGGTGATGGTTGTTATAGTTTGATAATGCTGTGGAGGTAACTGTGGTGGTGGTGGTAGTAATAATGATGATTATTGTATTGTTTTCGCTTTTGTTGTTTTATTTCCATGGCTAGGCAAAAAAATCCTTTGAGCCTTGTCTCAAGATGTTTCACAATGAATTGAATTTTATTGCTGATGCTCATCATAATTGTTTATGCAATAAAATGAGTGTTGTGTCATTGACATCATTGCTTTATTTTAATCTGTATGATGACAATATGCTCTCTTTAAAAAAAACTGTGTTGTTTCTGCTTTTAAAAATTCATCAATTTTATTAATTTTTCAAGTATTAGAAATTTGATATTGTTTTAGTATATCAACAGTTTCCCCATTGTTGATTTAATGATTTTATTTTAAAATAATTTTTCAAATACTCACAGATTTGTCTACACCAAATGTTTGTAAATCCAAAAAAAAAAAAAAAATTTTAAAAGATATCGGACTGAAGAAAATTAAAATTCGCTTGTCATTACAATCTTGGTTGATATATCAACACAATGTACAAAATATTAATGTCATTTTAAAAATTGTATTTTTGTCATAGCGGAACTGAAACCTTCAAGAAAAAAGAGATCTTTAGATGATCAAGAAGCAGAGGAGGAGAATGCAATTGAGAAGAGTCCTGCAGCAAAACGACTAAAGAAGCAGACAGAAGTAAAATCAGGTGCAAATATTTTACATTACATGTTTACTGGTTACTGTTGACTTAAGAATACAACTACAAATTTACCAACTATATATTTGGTATTTCAGTAAGCTTCACATTGATATTTTTCCTTCTGCTAACCTATTCCTTTTTGGTGAAATGTATTGGCAATTTATATATTGCATTATGATTCTTGAAATTTAAAATATGAGTTTTTAAAAAGCATTGACCGAACCCTTTTTCTCCAAATTTAACATAATAACAGATTATTTACATTTAACAAAATCTTTACTATTCAAAACAACCCTTTAATATACTGATTCTTTGTCTAAAAATCGTCTGTTCTTTACGGAGCACATGAAATATAGTACCAGAATTTAACACACACTGTCAAGCTGTCAGGGAGAGATAGTCTTGTGGAATTAGGGGGGTGGAGGTAATGTAGCCCTAATCAACTGAATCCCACCTGTCAGGATTTTTTTTTCTTTTAATGATGTGGAAAATAAAACACAAAATAAAATCAAGGGCATCTTATTCAGACTCTAAATTTTTACATCGCCAAGCTTCTCAGTTTCATGTGGGTTTTTTGGGTTTTTTTCATCTAATATTTCAAGTCCAGCAAATAATTTGATTTAATAATGTCAGAAAATGGCTATTGATCGGAATGTCCATCTTGCCCAAGAATTACTATCACCATGACTCTTAGGCTTCAAATGTGCCATTTACTTTAAAAGAAGATGAAGAAGAAAAAAAAGAAATAAAATAGCGATTCTGAATAGAATTCATTTGTTAACATTTTTTTTTTATCATTCTCTATTTTTCCCCTTTATTGATAGTTGCTACTTATTATTATTATTATTATTATTATTATTATTATTATTATTATTATTACTTTACTGGGTGTTTGGATGAGCATACTAGTATGCTTAAATCTGTGAAATGTTCTCATCCATGTTCTTTCTTTTCTTCCTTGTAGCTTTTTTTTTTTTTTTACTATTTTTAATATTTGTGTTTTCATTAAAAACTTTTTCTTTCTTTTTTTTTTATTTTTTAAAACTAGCTAAAACAAAATTGAATAAAAAGAGTTCCCTTGTTGACGAAGAGGAAGAGAAAAGGGGAAAAAATAAGTCCAATCAGAAGTTTACATCAAAACAGTTTAAGATGAAAGAGCAAATTGTATCCGGTAGGTATTGATTTGTTTTTGTTTTGTATTTTCAATTTTTAAATATGCAATGTACTGAGATTTGTTTTATGAAATTGAAATGTGTCACACTGGTGAAATTGGTATTTGATAATAACAGATTGGTCTCGTGATCTCACAGTTGCCACACTAGTTCTCCTTTACCTTACAACAGATCTTATTAAAGCGCTTTATCTTTTCTTCAGCTTGTAATTTTTTAGTAGTATTAGTAGTAGTAGTGTATGGCTACACAACCAGATTTATTTCGTCAACCCAGCTTTGGAAGTCTTCCTCCGTCCTAAGAACTGTTTCATATCCACCTACAAGTTTAGTTACTGGGCAGTGGACGACGATGTGATTGCTGGTCTCTGGAGCTACCTGGCTTTTCCGGCAGGCATCACTGTTTCCATCTGCACATATTTGATGCAGTTCTCCGTGTCCTGTTAAGAGGCGATTTGAGGAAACCCAGTATTTCCTGGCATTGTGGAATGCATACAATCTTTTATGATGTTGCCTTATCTTGGTGTTTCCCTGTTCCACATTTCTCTCCAGTTCTCCTCCACATTGAAGTCTTCCATTTTTGTTTGGTGGAAAGGTCTTCTCAATTTGAGCCTTGTTGTTGAATGTGTTCCTTTATGATTATTTTTATCAGGGTAATATTTGTGGCTTCATCAATTTTTGCATGCATCCTTATGATTAGCATCTTGGCGGTGCAATGCCGCTCAGTGTTGGGAGCCACTGAGTTGGAGTTGACTTGAGATATCCTGTTATTATTCTCATTGAATCTCTTAATCGGATGTCAATGCAGTTTACATGTGGGATCCTCATCCAAACAGAGGCGCAGTATTCTCCCACACTGTAGCACAGTGCCAAAGCGGACGTTCCCCAGGTGATACTTGCAAGTTTTCTCATTAGGCTGTTTCTTTTTGTGATTTTATTTGTATGGCATTAAGTAATTCTTGACATCTTCTTTTGTGTCGTTTGTCTTTAACTATCTACAAGCAAAAATTTATTTCATTCAACTTTTTATTAATCAACATGGCTAGATAGGCCTGTTTGGTATCCATATAAATTGCTTTAATATTTAAGGAAATGGTGTACACTTACCTCTGGATAAATATTGCATTCTTAACATTCCACATTTCCCAACCCTTAGCATTGTCATTGAATCGCTGCCTTTCAATATTTACCGTTCCTCCTGTCAAACATTCCTTTTATTTTATGAACACAAGCAATTCTCTCAATAAAACAAAGGTATGCGGGAACAATGTACAGATGCAAAAATCTTGCTTTTTGTTTTTATCTATTTACATTGAAGATAACCTTTATTTCTACTTAACAATAATGTGACTTTTCTCTTTTAATAATACCTTTCCATCTGCGCCTGAAGAAAGGAGAGCAATAATTATTTGTTTAAGGGATAATAATCCAAATTTTCCTTATGGTGGTGTGAACCCTTAGTTAAACAAATAGTGATAACGTCTTGTTATCTTTTGGAAGACTCACTTGTCTATCACAAAGTTTTCTCATCAAATTTAAAAAGACATGGCTTTCCAGATTTTGAATGGACTGGGAAGAGGATAAGAAAAATCCCCTAAAAGATTGTCTCTAATCGCACAGAAATTACCACTTATATACCATAAATATGTGCATAAGAGATTTTTTTGGAGGCTAAAATATGTAAAATTAGAAATTATTTTACCTTTTGATTTAGATTTTTTAAAACCAAAATTTAAGATTGATTTAATGAAAAATCTGTTACTTTATCTGATAAAACAGTATATAGCTGGTTTGAATAGTACACCATGATGATTTATAAATTGAAGTGGAGATTTTGGATTGATACATATTTATTTTCTTGATTTCTTTGAAAAGATTGTTATGATATAATAATTTTTCTGTTTTTTTTTACTCTCTGCCTTGGTTTTTTCTTTGAATTTGATTAGCATTAAAAAAAATATGTTTATTGCATTGTTTTAAATTGTTTTTAGATAAGTGGCTTAACATGTTTAAATATTTCAATTTCAGATGATGATGATGGTGAAGACGAGGAAGACAGTGATGAAGAGGAAAAGGACTTATCAAGTAGCAGTGATAGTGATGACAGTTCTAATGAAGAAGATGGCGAAGAATCAGGGGAAGAGATTGACACTTCTCAGTGTGTGCCAATTATGAGGAAGTCAACAAGTGTTGATCACAGTTGGAATGAATTACACAGAAAGGCTCCAATTGTTTCTGAATCAACACATCGTTTGGCAGTGTGCAACATGGACTGGGACTTTGTCAAAGCACAGGACCTGTTTGTGTTGTTCAAATCATTTGTCGGTGAAGGAGGTTCTGTTAGAAGCGTCACGATTTATCCCTCTGAATTTGGTAAAGAAAGGATGGCAGAAGATGCCACCTATGGACCAAGAGAAATGAGGGGAGATTTGAACGGATTGGACAGCGAAGGTGACTCTGAAGAAAGCGAATCAGAAGAGGCAAAAAGGAAGAAAAATAGAAGAATCGATAGTGAAATATTGAAAAGAAAGGCAAAGGAAGCCGCTAAAGCTCAAAATGAAGTTTTAAGGGGTTATCAGCTGAACAGATTGCGTTACTACTTTGCAGTTGTAGATTGTAATTCAGTGGAGGCTGCCGATGCTATTTACAAAGAATGTGATGGAATGGAGTACCAGCTTAGCTCTTTAAGATTAGATTTGAGGTACATTCCTGATGACATGACATTCGATGATCCTCCAAAGGATTCATTCTCGGATGAGCAAGGGCTGGTCGATTTCAAACCAAACTATTTCCTTGCCACTGCATTATCTCAAGGTAAGGTCAATGTTACTTGGGATGAAACAGAGTTTGATCGAATTCGTAACAAGATAACAAATGCACAACGGGAGGAACTGGAACAGATTGTTGAAGAAAACAGATATGCAGATACCATTGCTCCACCTGAAAGTGATTCTGATTTTGAAGACGATGAAAGACCTCAATGGCTTAAGACTGCTTTGGGTGGAGAGAGTAATGATGATGATGATAATAGTGAGGCCATCAGTGAAGAAAAGAAAATTAGTCTTTATCGTAAGGTTTTGATGGATAAGTTAGTAGAGGATGAAGAAAAGGAAGAGAAGAAGACAGAAATTGACAAAGAGATGGAATGGACAGCTGGCTTGAAAACAGATTATGAGAGTAAGTTGAAGAGGAGAGAAAAAATTAAAGAAGAGTCTCAGGGCGTAATAGTGGATAAGTATCTAGAGAGGAAAAGAGAGAAGAGAAGAAAGAGATTACAGAAGAAGGCAGAGTTGGCCAAAGCAGAAGGTGGTAGTGATGGAGATGATAATGATGGTGAGGATCACAGTGATAATGACATGCCAGATATTATAGACGATAGTTTGAAAGAGATGATGGCTAGTGAAGGGCATGATGTGAACTCGATTAAAAGCAAGAAGAAAACAAAACCTGATAAAAAGAAGGCTGTGAAGAAGAAAGAAGAAGATGACAGTGAGGCAGAAAGAGAAAGAGCTGAGTTAGAACTGTTACTAATGAGGGATGATGATGAAAAGAAGCTGGAAAAACCTGAGGTGGTCAAAAATAAGCTATCCAGGCGTCAGAAAAAGAAAATTTCAATGCAAAAGAGTGAGAGAAGGAAACAGCGTAAGGAGGGAAGGTTGACATTAGATGTTGAGGACCAGCGTTTCGGTGCCATGTTTACCAGCCACCACTTTCACATTGATCCCAACCATGGGCAGTTTAGAAAGACTAAGAACAATATGAAGCTTTTAGATGAGCAGATTAAGAGGATGTCTAAAGCAAAGAAAGACAATGCAGGCAAAAATGTTGAAGGACAACTAGACAGGGATGAAGATTCTAGAAGTGTTTCAAAGAAATTAGTGGAAAGTTTGAAGAGTAAAATGAAAAAATGACCTGTGTATAAAAATTGATTATTTAATGGCAGTGCAAATTATCCAATCCACTCATGAAAGAATTGTGATAGCTGACCATTTGTGGCATGGCAGACGAGATATTCTCGTAATAAAAGTATAGTTGAAGCAAAAACATTTTTAAAATGTTGATGTTATCAATTCAATCTTTTATTTTAGTTTTTAACAGAAAACTATAAAGGAATATACAGTAGAATTACTTTAAACCGAAATTTTGGGGACCTTCTAAACCATTTCGGTTTAAAGACATTTTGGTTTAAAGCAAGTTCCCGTTTTGCAATTTTTTCAAGCGTAGTAACTATTTAAGGAATTTGCTCATTTAATCGCATCATGGGTTTCCCGTTAAATGGAGATGTTGAATAAATGCCGTCTTCGTAACCATTAACATTTTTTTTTGGGGTGTGTTTTAAAAATATTTTTGGGGGATTTCGTTTCAAATCAAAATTGTTGAAAGAGTTGAGTTCGGGATGCCGTGTATTTTACATTATATCTCCGTCTTGATCAACTTTTTTTTCATCGACTTCACGTAGTATTTTGATTTGAAACTCCAACGTGTAAGCACAGTGCTTTCTTTTAGACATCTTTTAGTAAAATGCAAAGCTAAAATAAGATCGAAAGTTCTTGTGCGATAATTGATAATGAATGATGCGCAGCTACTCAGAGGTGAAGTGAAGTAGAAATGAAAAGTGAAAAGGCGTGTAAGTGCTAAGCTGTCTACTACACATCTCTCTTTTGTTGAAAAGCCATTAGGTTCAAAGGCCTAATTACATCGACCCCCCCCCCTCACACACACACACACACACATTTAAACAAAGTGGAAATGAAATGGCATGTCAATTGCCGTGTTGAAAATCCAGTCAGTTCCAAAGCATCAACACACGAGCGAGAATATCTCGCTTGCGTGATTCTACACCCCAACTCCCCCTCTTTCCTCATTTTTCGCCTGCCAGTCACCCGCTGTCTTCCTTTTCCAGTCTGTGCGATTGTGGTGTTGGCCAAGCCCGAGTGCAGTGATCAGTGACATCTATAGAGTATATGAAGTCCTAGGCAGTGATTGAAGTGTTTACCTAACCCCCCCCCCCCCCCCCCCCCCCCAACCACCCATCACCCTCATCTTATACTTACGCTCTTTGTTTAATATCGCCGGGCATTATTACGTGTGGCCTCCTTCCCGAATTTTTGAAGAAAATTAGAGAGAGAAAAAGGGAAGGTGCTCTCAAGTTGTTTCGGTTTAAAGAAAGTCCTGCTTAGAAGTATTTCGGTTCATCGTAAGAATTAGTACAAAGATAATGAAGAAACTAGTACAATTTATTAAATTCTTTGCGGTTTAAGGTATTTTTCGGTTTAGCTTCTTTCGGTTTAAAGTAATTTTACTGTATTACCAATGATAACTGTGTATTTTATTTATTTTATTTGCGTTATAGTCAGAAAAAAATCTATAAGAAGAGGTCAACATAACAATCTTACAGTGTCATACAAAGCAAAAATATCAAGTTGAGAAACTAGGGAGCGGGCACCGGTGTAGGATAAAAATCTGAACAAGTGTGTATGAAAGGTGCCGAACAAAGCAAGAAAAGGTGCCAAAGGTCGAGGAAGACTGTTTTTTTGGGGCGCTTTTTTCTTCTTGTATTTTTCATTCTTGCTTTGTTTGGCACCTTTCATAAACACATGTTCAGATCTTTACCTTACACCGGTGCCTGCTCCCTAGTATCTCAATTCTGGGTGTGTTTCCATAGTGGATACTTACTGTGTCTTCTATCCCCTTATATCTATTTTCCAACTTGCTTTCTATCTTTGTCTTGGAATGGAATGTGATTACTTGGTTTTGTCCTGGCCAGATACCTTGGCTGAGAGGGAAACAGTCAAATGTATTGTTCGTTTTGGGAGATGATATTTTTTCCCTTATAAATCATCTCTCTGTTATGCACTGTATTATGTTTTGTTTACATATTTTATATGATTTGTAAACATATGCCTGTATTCCTCTTAGTGGGGACCTTTGCTTGTGTCTGGATGAGACTTTTAGGTGATCTCAAACTGAGTACTTTTATAGTATGCTCTTGGAATCTACATCTGTTTTCTATTTGAACCAATTCCTCTTTGTCTTACCTTTTCCTGGGTGTTTTAATTTTAATTCTAGAACCTTTTACTAACCCATTTTCTTCCTTTTTACTGGCGCTGATAAGACCTTAATTGTTGCAAGCACCGTAAAACCATTAAAAACAAACCTCCTCCTCCTGTTTCACCTCGTTTTTTTTCTTGGCAGCAAATGAATTCTATGCTTTTGAGAAATGCTCCACACGTGTAACGTATTTGCAGCCATTCTGGATTTGTCCCTGAAATTTTTAAAAAAGTAGTTGTCCCGTGAAATACCAAGAACACTTTTTCTTTCCTGCAAAAAGAAAATCGACTACACTCCAGTACAGTTTCCTCGAACTCCTCCGGACATGCAAAAAAGTTTGAGGAAACCGTGCCTTGATTGCCAAGCCAACTTGGTGGAGAGCATTAGCAAATCATGGTTGGTGTATTGGAATTAGAACGAATGGGGAAGTGAGCAAAGAGGTGTCAGTTTCAGTTATGCGAAACGGCGATGATGTGTGTGTGTGTCTGCGTGTCACTGTAAACATACACTATATAGATACGTAACTGTCAAAGTCACAGTGAATTATCTGTGGTCGAAATCTCTGTTGTAGTCTTTTTTCTTTCTTCTCGGTCTTCTTGCTTTTAAATGTGTATATTGTTTGCTTTTGTAAGTTGCATCAGCAGAACAACAAATCTCCTCATTTTTGACCGCATAATTTGTGGTTTCTGGCATTATTTGTGGTATAATTTTAATTTTACTTTTTTTTCTTCTCATTTTTGTGGCATAATTTGGGGGAGGGATGGCATTTTCCTGGAGCGACAAATTATAGGTCATCTTTTCCTTGGGTTTTATCATTCAAAGATGATATTGAATTTGTAAAAATACACTAACAAGTCAGTGCAATGTCGCTGTACTGCATTATACACCAGTGCGCACACCACTCCTACACACCTACGCATAATTGTAGAAATATGTAATTTATCTATCACTATCATTTTATTCTCAAGTTTTATAAAAAAGGAGGCAACAGTTCCCAGACTTAAGCATTTTGAACATTAGCCGCAGTTGCGTCCCTTCATTGAAGATACTGCATTACGAAGTTGGGCCATTTTTTAAAAGTTTAGTCCAGCCGTTTGTTTTCTCTCCTCAACTGTTCAAATGCACTTATTAAACGAAATATCGTGTGCATATGTATGTTTGTGTCTAGATATTTAAATTGTCAGCACGATTTAAAAGAATAAAAATAAAAACAAGCTTGCCAGCTTGATTTTTCTTTAAAGAGGGAGAGAGAGAGACAACCCCCCCCCCCCCTTTTTTTTTTTTTTTTTTTTTTTTTCATTATTCTTTTATTTTGTATATCGGATAATCGTCTCTCCGTGGCATTCATATGGCAATGTTAGGTTTTCAATTATAGTGGTAATTGACTATCAAAGTTTGGAGGAGATTTTGTGGTGGTGTGTAGGCACACACACCTTGTGTGTTGTCAGTAACTGTTTACCGTTCCAGACTACAAGGATTTATTTCTCTGGGATTTATTTATGATCTCTATCAAACTACAGTGCAGTTTTTTGTGAGATCTTAATTTTTCAACTCATCATATATTTTATGAATAAAATTTTACGCAGAATGAGAATGCGTGGGGTTTAGCGTGGCGTTCACGTTCAGTCAACTGTAGGCTTAGACTGCTTGAGTAGAAAGCCAAGTTGTACAACAAAGAAAGAAAGACTACACATTGTTGTACCCCTGTCATCTGCATTTTTTGCCAAATTGGGACCTAAAATTTGCCCCAAAAAATCCCAAAATTTGCCAAAAAGTTTGCCGAGGAGAACTGAGCATTTCAGTAAAAATTAACACACGATAAAGAAAAAATAAATATAAAAGACAATTTATTACATTTAAGGAGGCTACATTATGAATAGCGTTGTTACAAAGATTTTAAAGGATCAGTATCCGTAGAAAGTAGCTTCCCTTGGTTTGGGCCCAGGCAAAGCTGCAACATTTCTCAAGTTTCGCACTTTTTTTTTTTCGTTATTTTGTTTTCGCTTCTTTTTTTTTCTCAAAATTTGTCACGCGATTTGCCAATTTTCCCTAAATTTGCCACGCTTTGCCAATTTTGGGAAATTTGCCAAAATTTGCGGATCGCCCTGATATTTGCGGACGCAAATTGCCATTTGCGGCCGCAAAAAATGCAGATGACAGTACCCTTGTTGTACACGTATGCTTTGCCCCTGGCCAAACCGTGCCCTGGCCCTTCCACTTACAAGCTACACAATAGCACAGAGTAGTAGTTAACACTGCATGCTGTGTAGGCCCTCTACTTCTAGATCTAGATCCATCGATCAATAAAGAAAGACAGCACAGAAGAGAAAGAGAAACGCGTGGAGTGGGGTGTGGCCTATGATTGTTCGTTCCGTATATTGGTCAGCTTGTGGTTATCACCCTAGAAAGAGGAGCTAGCGTTAGCTCTCCTCTTTCTAGGTTATCACTGTGTGTTAGATCTATTTATAACCAACCCCCTTTGTTAGCCAGTGGCCAGCAGACCACAAGTTAGTCTTAGTGATGAGAACGCGAGAAGGAGAGAGGGATGACGCGAGACAGCTGGTCAATTTGGAGAAAGAAGAGAGAGGGCGGGTGGGACGGAGAGGGAACAACACGCCATTACATATTACATGCCTCAGGGGTCTAGTTATTATTATTATTATTAGTCAGCTCAGTCATTAAAACGCGTGGGAGGGTGGATAGGGAGAACAGGCAGTTCGTTATGACCTTCCAGAGTTTTTTTTTTTAGTGATGGGCAAGCACTTGCACTTCGAATAAAGAGAATAACGACTGTTCGAATTCGAATTAACCATGAATATTTTATATAGAAAAAGAAAAAAATAATTCATTACATCGTATTTTCTTCGATTTAAAAGAAATTCGGTTAATCAGATTTCGAATTATCTGGACTGGACTGTGTCTCATTTGTCTACTTATATTTTCGTTACTGTTTGACAACATCCAAACCATTTGATTAATTTACCATCTTCCTTTTTACTGGTATCGAAATGACCTATAAGTGTCACAAGCGCCGTAAAATCCCTAAAATTAAACAAATTCTAGTCTCTATTTTCATCTTTACCTACCCATTCAGAACAAGCATTTTGTTTTGTTGGATGTAGACTAGAAACGTTCACGATTGTCTGCAATTTAAAGTGAGCTAAGTGTGCTAGGTTCATTGATTAAGAATTAATTAAGTGTGATTGTGATATCGTTTCCTCTCGGCCATTTCGCCTATCATCGATGTCGTTTTAAGTAACCAGTGGGTGTGTATCGACTATATTATGAAGTTAATCTTAGGTGTGCAGTTCACAATATATGCCAAAACTCCGGTTTCACCGGAAAAAACTCCGGTCTGGAGCAAAAAATTCCGGGCTCCGGGCAACTTCCGTCAAATTCCGGTGAGGTCAATTTGTTCCAAGGATACCCCCCCCCCCTCCAATCACCCCATCATCATCACTGCCACTACTACTGCAACCACCACCACATCATCATCACTACCACTACTACCACAACCACCACCACCACCACATCATCAGTACCACAACTACTACTACTACAACCACCACCACCACCACATCATCATCACTACCACTATTACTACAACCACCACCAACACCATTACATCATCACTACCACTACTACTACAACCACCACCACCACATCATCACTACCACTACTACTACAACCACCACCACCACATCATCACTACCACTACTACTACAACCACCACCACCACATCATCATTACCACTACTACTACTACAACCACCACCACCACCACCTCATCATCACTAGCACTACTACTACAACCACCACCACCACCACATCATCACTACCACTACTACTGCAGCCACCACCACCACATCATCATCACTGCAACTACCACTACTACTACAACCACCACTACAACATCGCTACCACTACTACTACAACCACCACCACATCATCACCATCACTACTACTACAACCACCACCACCACATCATCATCACTACAACTACTACTACAACCACATCATCATCACTACAACTACTACTACTACTACTACTACTACTACTACTACAACAACCACCACTACATCATCACTACCACTACTACTACAACCATCAGCACCACATCATCATCACGAGCACTACTACTACAACCACCACATCATCACTACCACTACTACTACAACCACCACCACATCATCATTACCACTACTACTACTACAACCACCACCACATTATCATCACTACCACCACTACCACAATATCATCACTACCATTTGTACCACCATCACCACCACATCAACAACACTACCACCACTACTACAACCACCACCACATCATTCTCATCACGACCACAACTACTACAACCACTATACCACCACCACATCACCATCACTACAACTACTACTTCAACCACCACCACCACCATATCATCATCACTACTACTACTACAACAACAACCACTATCACATCTTCATCATTACTAGAACCACCAACACCACATTACCACCAATACTACAATCTCTACCATTAGGTTTTGGCGCTTTACTTCATTTGAAATAAGGAAACTTTGGGATTGTATTTGGCATTGTGTTTATTTATCATAATATAATTCTAATCAGTTACCTATTTAGAATTATACAATATGTAAACACAATATCATTCCAATTCCTTTTTCTTGTGTGCGGAAATTCCTCTTTCGGCATTGAAATTCCTACGAGTGGTGTCTGAAACTCCTGTGAGCCAAATTTAAAGTTGGCGTCTCTGCAATACGTAAACAAACTATATCATTGTCATTCAATTTGAAATACATTACTGTCAATACTGTCTCTTAGCCTATGTCATTATTCTCACACAGCAGACTACCATATTTTATTTCTTTCTTTGTGTACCATTCAAATCCAATGCCTTTTGTGTATTATTGAATGGTGTACTTATTTGCATTAAATTATGTTCACAATACAGGGTTACTCTGTCCATGAAACGTAGAAGCATTCATTCCCTGTGGAATATTGACAAAGTGAAAATATAGGCATAAGAAGGTATGTTGTAAACACAGTATATACAGATTTTTAGTGAGGCCAAATTAGACAAAATCTGATTTTTTTTTTTCAGTTTCAGATATTTAAGCAACCATATGAGCAAAAGACATTGTTTTACTCAGAAATGGATGATTGGACAAACTGAACCACACTACATCTATTCTTAACTACTTTAAATTTTACGTTGATAATTCATATAGAAAAGAAATGGTGGAAATCGTGTATTTTGGGGGTTTTAGTACTTTTTTTGTTGTTGTTGTTGAAATTCGATTTCTATTCATAGATAATTTGTTTGCTGGCCCTGGAAAGCCTGTTTGAAAATATCTCTCTCTCTCTCTCTCTCTCTCTCTCTCTCTCTCTCTCTCTCTCTCTCTCTCTCTCTCTCTCTCGACCTCCCTCGACCTCTGTGTGTCTATCCATCGATCTATATTTTTCTATCTTTTCTACCTATCTCTAAACATATATTTATCTACATACACACACACACACACATATATATATATATATATATATATATATATATATATATATATATGCATCTGTGTGTGTGTGTGTGTGTGAGAGAGAGAGAGAGAGAGGGAGAGAGAGAGAGAGTGTATTGGTCTATTAACATAAACAAATTAATATAATTTTGAAGTGTATCTTTGTTTATGCCCACGAACAATATATTTTCTCTCAACGTCTGTGCAACAAGATATGAAGTGAGTAGAAAAGTGCCAGAAGACAATAGAGAATAAAAATTTTTTCGCGGCGGTGGTGGGGTTTGAACCTGCGACCTTATTGGTACGACAACTCCGCCTTGCAGGTGAGAGCGTGGCTCTACCGTGTGAGCTATCCACGAACACAAAAATATTCGTTTCAAACCCAAAGTCATTTCTAGATCCCTCTCTCACCCACTTCTTGAGATCGCCGATTCGTTCACCACCATCGCGAAGTAATTTTGACCAGCAGTTAAGCCTAATAGCCAATATTCTCATCACAAACATATAACATAGAAACGATTGAGACATTGAGTATGCTCCGGTGTATGGGGTGAATTTTTAATTCAGAAAAGTGAGTGGAGCAGGCACTTATGTTGGTAACAACAAGATATGAAGTGAGTAGAAAAGTGCCAGAAGACAATAGAGAATAAAAATTTTAAGTGCCTGCTCCACTCACTTTTCTGAATTAAAAATTCACCCCATACACCGGAGCATACTCAATGTCTCAATCGTTTCTATGTTATATGTTTGTGATGAGAATATTGGCTATTAGGCTTAACTGCTGGTCAAAATTACTTCGCGATGGTGGTGAACGAATCGGCGATCTCAAGAAGTGGGTGAGAGAGGGATCTAGAAATGACTTTGGGTTTGAAACGAATATTTTTGTGTTCGTGGATAGCTCACACGGTAGAGCCACGCTCTCACCTGCCAGGCGGAGTTGTCGTACCAATAAGGTCGCAGGTTCAAACCCCACCACGCCGCGAAAAAAATTTTATTCTCTATTGTCTTCTGGCACTTTTCTACTCACTTCATATCTTGTTGTTACCAACATAAGTGCCTGCTCCACTCACTTTTCTGAATTAAAAATTCACCCCATACACCGGAGCATACCTAATGTCTCAATCGTTTCTATGTTATATGTTTGTGATGAGAATATTGGCTATTAGGCTTAACTGCTGGTCAAAATTACTTCGCGATGGTGGTGAACGAATCGGCGATCTCAAGAAGTGGGTGAGAGAGGGATCTAGAAATGACTTTGGGTTTGAAACGAATATTTTTGTGTTCGTGGATAGCTCACACGGTAGAGCCACGCTCTCACCTGCCAGGCGGAGTTGTCGTACCAATAAGGTCGCAGGTTCAAACCCCACCACGCCGCGAAAAAATTTTTATTCTCTATTGTCTTCTGGCACTTTTCTACTCACTTCATATCTTGTTGTTACCAACATAAGTGCCTGCTCCACTCACTTTTCTGAATTAAAAATTCACCCCATACACCGGAGCATACTCAATGTCTCAATCGTTTCTATGTTATATGTTTGTGATGAGAATATTGGCTATTAGGCTTAACTGCTGGTCAAAATTACTTCGCGATGGTGGTGAACGAATCGGCGATCTCAAGAAGTGGGTGAGAGAGGGATCTAGAAATGACTTTGGGTTTGAAACGAATATTTTTGTGTTCGTGGATAGCTCACACGGTAGAGCCACGCTCTCACCTGCCAGGCGGAGTTGTCGTACCAATAAGGTCGCAGGTTCAAACCCCACCACCGCCGCGAAAAAATTTTTATTCTCTATTGTCTTCTGGCACTTTTCTACTCACTTCATATCTTGTTGTTACCAACTAAGTGCCTGCTCCACTCACTTTTCTGAATTAAAAATTCACCCCATACACCGGAGCATACTCAATGTCTCAATCGTTTCTATGTTATATGTTTGTGATGAGAATATTGGCTATTAGGCTTAACTGCTGGTCAAAATTACTTCGCGATGGTGGTGAACGAATCGGCGATCTCAAGAAGTGGGTGAGAGAGGGATCTAGAAATGACTTTGGGTTTGAAACGAATATTTTTGTGTTCGTGGATAGCTCACACGGTAGAGCCACGCTCTCACCTGCCAGGCGGAGTTGTCGTACCAATAAGGTCGCAGGTTCAAACCCCACCACCGCCGCGAAAAAAATTTTATTCTCTATTGTCTTCTGGCACTTTTCTACTCACTTCATATCTTGTTGTTACCAACATAAGTGCCTGCTCCACTCACTTTTCTGAATTAAAAATTCACCCCATACACCGGAGCATACTCAATGTCTCAATCGTTTCTATGTTATATGTTTGTGATGAGAATATTGGCTATTAGGCTTAACTGCTGGTCAAAATTACTTCGCGATGGTGGTGAACGAATCGGCGATCTCAAGAAGTGGGTGAGAGAGGGATCTAGAAATGACTTTGGGTTTGAAACGAATATTTTTGTGTTCGTGGATAGCTCACACGGTAGAGCCACGCTCTCACCTGCCAGGCGGAGTTGTCGTACCAATAAGGTCGCAGGTTCAAACCCCACCACCGCCGCGAAAAATTTTTTATTCTCTATTGTCTTCTGGCACTTTTCTACTCACTTCATATCTTGTTGTTACCAACATAAGTGCCTGCTCCACTCACTTTTCTGAATTAAAAATTCACCCCATACACCGGAGCATACTCAATGTCTCAATCGTTTCTATGTTATATGTTTGTGATGAGAATATTGGCTATTAGGCTTAACTGCTGGTCAAAATTACTTCGCGATGGTGGTGAACGAATCGGCGATCTCAAGAAGTGGGTGAGAGAGGGATCTAGAAATGACTTTGGGTTTGAAACGAATATTTTTGTGTTCGTGGATAGCTCACACGGTAGAGCCACGCTCTCACCTGCCAGGCGGAGTTGTCGTACCAATAAGGTCGCAGGTTCAAACCCCACCACCGCCGCGAAAATTTTTTATTCTCTATTGTCTTCTGGCACTTTTCTACTCACTTCATATCTTGTTGTTACCAACATAAGTGCCTGCTCCACTCACTTTTCTGAATTAAAAATTCACCCCATACACCGGAGCATACTCAATGTCTCAATCGTTTCTATGTTATATGTTTGTGATGAGAATATTGGCTATTAGGCTTAACTGCTGGTCAAAATTACTTCGCGATGGTGGTGAACGAATCGGCGATCTCAAGAAGTGGGTGAGAGAGGGATCTAGAAATGACTTTGGGTTTGAAACGAATATTTTTGTGTTCGTGGATAGCTCACACGGTAGAGCCACACTCTCACCTGCCAGGCGGAGTTGTCGTACCAATAAGGTCGCAGGTTCAAACCCCACCACCGCCGCGAAAAAATTTTTATTCTCTATTGTCTTCTGGCACTTTTCTACTCACTTCATATCTTGTTGTTACCAACATAAGTGCCTGCTCCACTCACTTTTCTGAACGTCTGTGCACTAAATCAACCCGTCCTTTCTTATTCCTATTCCTATTCAACAACTTTCAAAATACAAGTACATGCACCATCGCTCATGTTAATTGAACAATTAACCAAACATCTTATCGTATAACATAACACACTGCGATTATTACCTCTTGCATTGTTAGGGAGTTGCATGGAACCCTTGTATAATTGATGAATTATACTGATAACTATGTGTAATTGATAAATTATAGTGATAAACACGGGAGTCATTATCTACGGCAGTGACCCACGGCAGTGACCCAGTCTGCAGTCTTTAAATTATGGGTCGTATGTCAGAACACTCAAATTTTACAGGACCAAAGAAAAAAAGTATGCTCCTATATTTTATATATATATATATATATATATATATATATATATAATATATATATATATATATATATAAATATATATATATATATATATATATATATATATATATATATATATATATATATATTATATATATATATATATATCAATCGTACATTATTTTTGTAATAAAACATTTATCTTTTGAGAGTCAGAAATAACAATGTGAAATTAAATGTAAGCTTCAATTTAATATACGAAAACTGATCAAAATGGACATTTCGGGTTTCCCCTTTAACAACAAAACCGGACGAATAAAACACAACAGACGTATGAGATAATGTGGTAGTGGCGTTGTTAAGATGAATAAATTACATATCTTTCGAGAGTGACGAAACATAGATAGAAAAATGCGGTTTGGCTCAAGAATATGATAATGATAGTGTCAAAAATAACTAATTTTGACCCAATTACCGATATACGACCCTTTGTCCTATGATGACAACAGTGTCTTCGTGTTGCCAGTACTGTCGTGTTCTGGCAAAATAAACTTGTGACTAAACGTCCCAAACACAGTACTATGCCGGGGTTAACCTGTACGTATTGATGCTATGCATTGAGATAAAATGCTAACAACATCCGCCAGCCAAAAAAAGGATACCAACACACAAAACTGTGTGTAACTTTTAACGTTTATATGAGTCTGATTGATTTAGATAGTATGCGCTTGGGAAGCTCACGACATTGCCATCCAGAAGTGTAACAGACCAACACGCAAAACTGTGTGTAACCATGAACTTTTAGAGTCTGGATAATAAAGTTAAGTGAGAATTACTCATAAACGTGAATGGCAAAAAACAAAAAACAATAACAAAGTTCTGAGTGAAGTCAACTTCATTTTATCTATAATTTAGTGAAAACTAATCACTAACAGGTTGTCTCATAATAATAACAAAGAGCTACGTGTCGTGAACTTCGTTCCTTCTATAGATAGTTCGAAGATGACGTCACTCAGGCCTTTGTTATTGTTTTTGCCATCCGCGTTTGTGAGTTGTTCTCACTAAACTGTATTAACCAGACTATAAAAGTTCATGGTTACACAGAGTTTGTGTGTTGGTCCGTTATACTTCCGGATGGCAATGTTGTGAACTCCTTGGCCAAAGAAAAAAGTATGCTCCTATATTTTATATATATATATATATATATATATATATATATTATTATATATATATATATATATATATATATATATATCAATCGTACATTATTTTTGTAATAAAACATTTATCTTTTGAGAGTCAGAAATAACAATGTGAAATTAAATGTAAGCTTCAATTTAATATACGAAAACAGATCAAAATGGACATTTCGGGTTTCCCCTTTAACAACAAAACCGGACGAATAAAACACAACAGACGAATGAGATAATGTGGTAGTGGCGTTGTTAAGATTAATAAATTACATATCTTTCGAGAGTGACGAAACATAGATAGAAAAATGCGGTTTGGCTCAAGAATATGATAATGATAGTGTCAAAAATAACTAATTTTGACCCAATTACCGATATACGACCCTTTGTCCTATGATGACAACAGTGTCTTCGTGTTGCCAGTACTGTCGTGTTCTGGCAAAATAAACTTGTGACTAAACGTCCCAAACACAGTACTATGCCGGGGTTAACCTGTACGTATTGATGCTATGCATTGAGATAAAATGCTAACAACATCCGCCAGCCAAAAAAAGGATACCAACACACAAAACTGTGTGTAACTTTTAACGTTTATATGAGTCTGATTGATTTAGATAGTATGCGCTTGGGAAGCTCACGACATTGCCATCCAGAAGTGTAACAGACCAACACGCAAAACTGTGTGTAACCATGAACTTTTATAGTCTGGATAATAAAGTTAAGTGAGAATTACTCATAAACGTGAATGGCAAAAAACAAAAAACAATAACAAAGTTCTGAGTGAAGTCAACTTCATTTTATCTATAATTTAGTGAAAACTAATCACTAACAGGTTGTCTCATAATAATAACGAAGAGCTACGTGTCGTGAACTTCGTTCCTTCTATAGATAGTTCGAAGATGACGTCACTCAGGCCTTTGTTATTGTTTTTGCCATCCGCGTTTGTGAGTTGTTCTCACTAAACTGTATTAACCAGACTATAAAAGTTCATGGTTACACAGAGTTTGTGTGTTGGTCCGTTATACTTCCGGATGGCAATGTTGTGAACTCCTTGGCCAAGCGCATTCTATCTATAGATAGTATGCGCTTGGCTAAGAAGCTCACAGCATTGCCATCCGGAAGTATAACGGACCAACACACAAAAATGTAATCGGATTCAATAGTTTGATGTTACGTCGCCCAGCAACGGCGAGTAGCGTGGCTCCAAGCAAAGAAAATTGGTACTTTTTATTCTCCATGCTGGTTATAATGTTTTTCTACTCTGGAAACACTTTTATGCTCGTCGGAGAAATATTTCATTAGGGCGTCCGCCATTGTTCCGATAGTTTAGAGCCAGTTACTAAGTTACCCTGCGTCATTACGGGGGAAGTGACGTCACGACTGTTGAAGCGTATTGAAATTAAAGTTGAATCCATACACTGTCAGTAAGAATGAATGGCTTATTTGAGGTCAAGTGTGTTTTATTTCTCTTTCTTCCTTTTAAGTTTTCGTAAACTCCGACCATTTTGTCATTAATTTTGCTCATTCCGATAATACATGATACATGATGGACTCAGTGAGTCACATTGGAAAAATAATATTATCCAGGAAGCTTTGACTTCAGATACCAGTCAGTCGATTAAAATTACCTTTAACTTGTTTCTTTTAAAAATCCCAATCCTAAGACCATTTTGCCCAACTTGACTCTGGTGTTGATTATGATGATATGGCTGACAGCAGTGGCAAATACTGTAAATTTAGTCCTCCAGAGCCATTAAGCCCATTGAGTATGGAGTTTATTCTGATTTCTACAGCGTTAAACGGGCTGTAGCAAAATTGATTGCTACTCTTTGGATAGGACGTTAGTCTATCGCAAAGTACTTTCCGCCAGATCTTATAGACCGAGCAACTCAATCACTGCTGGATGGACAGGAGGAGGAGGGGGGGGGGGGGGGAGAAAAAAAAAATATCGACATTACCCAGGATCGACCCCGGTCTATTTCCGTTTGAAACGATTGCACTGCCAACTGAGCTATCAGGACCTCCTGGTATTTGTTATTATATTATTATGTCCTGCAAAAGGGGACACATTAAACATCGCGAAGTGCTTTGAGCATGGCAAATCCGTGTAACGCACTACATAATGTCATATTTATTAGTAAATATGGTGAATAAAGCCATTGACAAAATTTTCTTTGATGCATTGTTAATTATGATCGTACATATCAGATAACACCAAACATTTTACTTGACTTTGATCTCATTAAGATTTTGCATTCAAAGCGGCCGTCGAAACGATCAAAATAAATGTCGCTCGCTATTATAATATTATGAATACACAATATGGACGTAGATGTTAACGCAACAGTGCCCTTTTGAGAGAGAGAGAGAGAGAGAGAGAGAGAGAGAGAGAGAGAGAGAGAGAGAAAACACTTATTAAAAATTTTGGCCAGAAAACTCGTTTTTCAAATATCGACCCTCTTCTTGGCAAAACAAATAAATAAATAAATAAAAACTCTCAAACCTGGGACTTCGCGAAGTCCCGGGTTTGTTGAGGGTCTATTACTACCAAGATAAGGGCCATTTTAATCGAGCGGTATTTGAAGGAAAAGTTTTCGAATTTTCTGGCCAAAATTTTTAATGCGTGTTATTTTCAGAGTACGGCAGAACTGTGAATGGCGCGTTTATTATCATATTTATTTTCATTATTACATATTATCAAATGTCACATTAAGTCATTGTTGTGTATTATCATTTTTAAAAAGTTATGTCATTATTTACTCTAGAAAGATTTTATGATAACGCTCTGAACAAATGTGATTAATAACCGAAACCTTTTGAAACAATTTTGTTGTACACAGGGTAAATTTTATCACTGGGTAAACTCGTCTTCTGGTAAATATGCGATGCCAGAACTAGAAAAAAGAGAGATAAGTCAGTAAACAATGGGAGCGATCTATATTCGTGCTTTCGTCCAACCTAGTCATCGATCTGTTGCTCTACAACGATTGGACATTTCTCAATGTATCTAAACACGCTGCTTTGTTTATCAAAGTTGTAAACATACCCACGGGTCATCCTGAGCAAAATGACCAA
>NC_088362.1:45895234-45900234 GCF_034508935.2 Berghia stephanieae
CGAATGGCTGAGGCAGAACTAGTGCCGCGCTGAGGACCGGACCGAGGACCGGTCCCACGGTCTTTTAGCTGTGAACCGCGGTCCAGTCCCAAAGAGGAAGACCGCCGGCGGTCCTCACTTCTTATCACCTTTCAACGGTCTCGCGCCATACTACTTCCCCAGCGATTCGTTGCCTCGGTCCTTTGCCTATCTTCCACCAATCACCACCCATCCCACTTAATTAATCGCACCCACCCCCCTTTGCCATACACTAAACGACACAGACGACCATAGAGGCAGACGACCACCTCCCTCCACTCCGCAAACCGCCCTTTCGTGTGTGAGATGGGGGGAACAGGAGGCGCACGCCTTGGACGATTCCATTATACGGGGTAAATTTCAAAATTTACTACACCATAATGATCGCAATGACAATGATCTATGATGAAGGCATGACCCCTCTTCTCTAATGGGTTATTGTTTGAAATGTATGTGACTACTAAAGAGGTGTGTGTGTGTGTGTGTGTGTGTGTGTGTGTGTGTCGAACCTAGCAAGTTGCAAGTCTGATTTTTTGTTTTCTTTTGTCCATCTCTTGTCGCCACTCCTTTCTATCGCATTGTTGTCATTTAAAATAATACAATAATATTAAAATTTCGTTTGGTGTTTTAACTAATCAAGTAATATGAGTTTCATTAGTTTCTTCCGTCCAAAAAAAACAGTTATAACGTCTGTATTTTTAAAAGGTCCAATAGAATATTTGGGGACCCCGATAGCTCAGTTGATAGAGCACTCTCTTTATACGCAAAGGGCCAGAGATCGATCCCGGGTGCAGTCGATTTTTTTCTGAATCCCTGTCTACTCAGCAATGAATGGGTAGCTGAGTTTGTTAGATCTGGCGAAAAGTCACCATCGACCCCTCTTATCACCTCATCCACCCCCTCTTATTAAACTTCACGTCTCTCTCTTACTCTTCAATGCTCGCTGCCCTCTAATGTGTGTGTGTGTGGGGGGGGGGGGGGGGGTAGGAGTTGCGTGTGTGTATCAACGCCACGAACAACTCGATCAACGCCTTGGGCGATGCCATTATCTCCGTTAATGGGGATAAATTTCAAATTTTATTAAATTATCGAAGTAACAATGAAGTACGGTGAGCAAATAAAGAAGGCATCACCCCTCTTCTCTAATTAGGTTACAATTTGAAATGAGTGTGTTTTACTCCTGTAGGCCACGGTTTTCAGTTTTCATCGTGTAGCGGTCTTTAACGGTTCAAGAATGAACGGACCGGTCTAGAGACCGGTCCTTGCGGTCTTCATTTCCCAAGGACCGTAGGACCGTGGTCCTTAAGCTTGCCAAGGACCGCCCCGCACTAGGCAGAACTGACTCAATGTTTAATAATTTGCATGACCTCTATGTTGTTATGGTGATTAAAATGGCAACATTGTGGTGTCACATCTTGTCACACAATTTAGATTTATAGTGCGTCAAACATCCCTTCATCTTGAGGGCTCTGGGCGCATAACATAGATTAAGCCCTAACGCCGTACACGATCAACGCTAATTATACACATAATCAAAAGAAAAGCCTGTCGGAATAAGAATGTCTTCAATCGGCGCTTGAATTCCTCTAGTGATGACGAAGAGCATATCTCAAGTGGTAGCAAATTCCACAACCTTGGACCAGAATGCTGAAAGGCCCGGCGCGTTCGCCAGCCTTCACTCGACAGCGAGATGTTTTCAATTTGAGGTCGTTCGTTGATCGAAGCAATCGCTGTGGGTTATACCGTTCAATGAGGCTTGAGAGATATTATGCTGGTGACGAGTCTTTCAAGCATTTGATGGTGTTGGATGCGATGATCAGCGAATTTGGACCCCACAACCTGTTGAATAAGGCACTTTGCATTGCATTCATTAGCCACTCGACAAAGATATGAATGGATATTGACAGTAACGATACTATAATAATGATTGTACAAGAAAAGAACTGATAGCTCACTTCCATTGCATGAAATTTAGATTAGAAATTGGTTCAAGTGGCCTGCTGGAGAAATAAACGAAACATTTCAAAGCATATTGAGTATGGTGAAGCCGCGGAAATACGCTATATAAATATTTATATTTATTTTTCACTATTTATTATCGTTAATTGAGATAACTTGATGAACATTATTTATATTATTTAACATTGTTTTTCATTAGTTAAGCCTCATTATTTGTTACCTCTAATTCATTCTCCTTGGTTTTCTGATCATGGTGCTTGAAGAAGTTTTTCGGGACTTGACACTTTCATGTGATTTGAATGCCAGGTAAAAGGAGACGGTAAAATAGTCAAAAGGTTTAGATCTAACAATCATTACATGTGCCGACAAAAAAAGGGTAAGGGAACTAGTTCACGAGAAACCAGAAGCAGGTCCAAGAGCAGTATAATCTGTATCCTTGTAGCTGAAACCACCTGGAAGTTCAACACTGACAATGGGAATACAGAAGAGGCTTACACTTAGAGGCTTACAAAATAAGCATTATATCAAAACCCTAAAAATTGCATTGTCTGTAATGGAGTTTTGATCGACAAAGCATCAAAAAGCATACATTTTATGTAAAACAAAAAAATTAAATGAGAAATTAATTTAGGAGCTACTCAATGTCATTTTACCTCATCTTCGTCTTTGTTATAGGAAAAAAATAGCTTTTATTGATTATTCCCCTTTAACAAAGACAAAGATGAAAATAATCTCACAGAGATGTTAAACTTAAAACGGCTGCATTTTTTCCCCCACATGGATGGATTCCGGTGGATTTTTCATGGGAGGCTCAAAACATAGTTTAGTTTCATCAGAATAAAACGTAGCTTGGCACCCATTTCTTCCGGGTCAAACCTTCAATCAACTGGACTATGAAAAACTTCTTTTTTTTTTTCTTTTTTTTTTTCCACTCAAAATTGATAATTTATACTGTAAAGTGCCCAGCGCTTGTGTTTTACACGAGAATGGGTGCTGTATAAATGTGCAGTATTATTATTATTATTATTATTATTATTATTATTATTATTATTATTATTATTATTATTATTATCATTATTATTATTATTACTATTATTATTATTATGAGTGCTCGAGTGATGTGCCAGCTATGTGATTATTGAATACACTGTAGCTTGACACCATTTAATGGCGAGTACGAGTCGCTGTACTGTTAAGGATCAGTCATTAGCGTTTTGGATAAAAAATTAAACTCAATGTTATTATGAGAGATATTCGAGAAAGAACATGCTGAGCTATGAGCTCGATTGAGTTCACCTCGGTTTCTCAAGCGCTAAACATTTTAACAACGACTTGCAACATTTGGATAGGTTTCTAATATATCGCTAAGTACTTTCCGCCTGCTTTTCTAGACCCAGCCACCGATCTTTTTGCCGTGTGAGTTGAGAGGTAAACAAAAAAAGCATTTGACTCAACATAGGAACGATACCGGCGAGTATCTTTGAGGTGAGGCGAATGCTAAACAACTTCGAGTTATCTGAACACCATTGTGAGATTAAAAAACAATCTTTGATGTTTCCTTTTTAATCATAGGGCATTCGATTTATTCAAAAGTGATTTGACTAAATGTATTAGGTGGACTCAAGAAGGCTCGTGTTTTGGCAGTAAGATTGTAATGGTTACACGACAGTGTTAAGGTGATCTCCGAAAGCGTTTCCGCACTCATTCACCGCCTGAACCCACCAGACAACTGTTTCACGCACAGTTCCACAATCTCATCCTGACCATTACCCCAACAACTGCAGCAAAATTGAACGATGTCACCGTGTCTCATTGATGCAGATTGTCTGTCCCTGGACTACATGTTGGCCGTCCCACAATGGCTCCTCTTCCTGATACAGAACCTGGGAAAAAGTCGCTGATTCTCCGTATGTTTACGGAATTCAGATATTAAAAATAATTCCGTATATTTTTCAGTCACCCGCGAACGGAAAAAGTAATTGCTTAATGTCTTTTTATTAGAGTTCAGTACTCAAATAAGTTTCGTTCTATGTGTTTGCACAAAAGTTTAGTAATTTTTTGATTTCTGAATCGGCAATCCTGGTGGGAAGATTCTCTCCAATTCAGAGGGGACGACGTGCCCGCCACGTATTTTTCCATGTCAACCTCAATCTCTTAATCACCATCCGAGGGCAGGAAAGCTAAGTATGAGGACCACTAGGATTTCATTCCATGTCTTGGGCATATGAGATTTGGTATAATCAACATCAACTAATAGTGGGATAGTTATGATTGACATGAAATGTATTTTGAATATTTACAAGATGATGATGAGGCATTAATTATCTTCCAAGTCAAGATAATGTCTCTTGAGCTTGGTTGTTTTCAGAGAGGAAATCAAAACAAATCGACAGAATTGAACGTTCATGCCAACATTCTTTTATTCCAGTAACATTAAACATTAAGCCCCATATAAATAAAGGAATGACAGATATCTGAAGTGTGGGGGAAAAAAAAAGGGGGGGGGGATACTCCTAATAAACTATTTCTCCAACAACAAGACAAAGACAATGATGACGAAACCTCTTTCGGAGAGCTTACCTCAATATTTTGACATATCCGATCAAAATTATATTGCACTTGTAGGTATTTTGTTTTAAAACTTTTAGTTAAACAGGCAATAACTAAATGGGTAGTCTCGAAGGTTCAGTGGTAGAGCACTTGCCTCACAAGAAAAGAGATCGGTATCGGTGCCGCTATGTGGTCTAGTGGTATGACACTCGCTTTCGGATCGGAAGGTCCTGGGTTCGAGCCTCGCTCGGCGCATAGTTGAGTCCTTGGAGAAGGCTCTTTACTCACATTCTCTCACCGTACTCAGGTGTAAAATGAGTACCTGGCCGTTAACAGCGTTGTCTCTGTCCCAAAAATTTGTAATATCGCCTGACAGGCGTCATGTCTCGTCCTACATGTTCTGTGTTGCTGTTGGCCAGGGACCCCTTGTAAAGCGCTTTGAGCACGTTTAGTGGATATTGCGCTATATAAAA
>NC_088362.1:45907734-45940234 GCF_034508935.2 Berghia stephanieae
ATTGTTTAATATTTTTTTACCATGCCAATGATCCAATTTCTTTAAAATGCGACATGTTGACATTCTCCTCAGAGACTTTTACATGTCATTATATCTTTATAACATGATGGTATCCATATTTGAAAGGGCGTTGAAAACAAAACAAAACTTGACGTTCTACTAACTTTAGACATGACACTATAGTGCGCTTTTTGAACGTTCTGGTCTTTCGTATTTTTTAAAAGCCCAATTATTCCATCTAGAGCATTATTTTCATCGATTTTCTCACAAATAAAAGTAAAAATTACTTCTGAAAAAATATGTTTTCCCGATAATTTATCAATCTTAAACTGTCTATAAAATTTACTTTCATAATTCAGATTTGATCATTGTTTGTGATTTGTTAATTTTAAAAAGCTGTCACCAATTATCCATCTGAATTAGGTTGATATCATTTAAATTCAGCGACAGTTTTTGTTATGTTTTAAATCATTCATAATTCAAACAAAACAAAACGAAACTGCATATATATATATATCAAATCCTAGGTGCACATAATAATATACCATTCTTTCATCTCTTTGTATTTATTAAATGAGTTATTTTTATCGTGCCCAATAACTCATCGAGATTGCGTGTATGTGTTACTACACGATAAAAATATAACGAGTTTAATAAATACAAAGAAATGGAAGAATACGTTTATTCTACCCCTCCAAGTAAGATTATTAGATTTGTAACCAAATGGTTTGGTATTAGTACTTCTATTAACCATAATTTGTATCTTTCTCCTTCTGCTTGAATGACAATTTGACACAAAACTAAAAACGTTGTATTGGTATTCTTGCGTACCGCAATATTTTTTAAAAATTACCAATCAGCTGTCTTTTACACCTAGGCTAATATCACACTAATAAAATGTGCGAAAATATTCTGCGATTATTGAATAATTTTTTAAAGTGGAATAATAGCAGTTATGATAACCGAAAGCCATTATGGACTGAAGTTAAATGTTGTAATGGACAATATTTTGAGTTGGTTTTAGAGTAATTGGGTCATCCGACCTGAAAAATATGTAAATTTAATCATAAATCATTCATAATACGTTGTTAACTTAGAGTAAACAAACACTTAACTAGGATTTCAATTACATTGTCCTTGTATTTAAATGTTAAATAATAGGAGTGTTAAGCATAATACTACCTTGGAAAGAATAACACTTTTGTAGTCTATTATTATGTGAACTTATCTTCATATAATATTATAATTTCCTCAAGTATCCTCCCTCATATTGCAAATCGAAACAAACTTCTGTCTTTTGTTCCCTTTAGAATTGCTCTTGTATTCATCACTAAATTAGGTATTTTTCGTGAACATCATTTTCCGTGAAAATTGGTTTTAAAAATAATTGGCGAAAAACAGTGTCTGTTCAAAATGGTATCAAGTTAGTCTTTTTAAACTACAAATAAAATCAATGATGAATTCAAGCAGTTTTATAATCAAGAATTTATCAGACTTTGTAAAACAAGAAAAATCAATTGTGAGCGATGAAGCGTATGAATATTTGGCAAAAACAATCCAGCTTGCCAACTTGTTGCTGGCCCTCATGGGAATAACCACAAACATTATCAACATCCGGGTATTCATTCGCCAAGACGTCATTAACAGTAGCACCAACATTGGTCTTCTTGCCTTGTCCATATTCGATCTTCTCGCCTGTTTGTGCGCGGTCAGTCCTTCATCCTGTCATTTCTTTCTGTATTCAAAAAGTGTTGTGGGATATCTCACTTGCTTAACTTATACAAACCATGCCGCCTTTCTCGCCGTTGTTTTCACCCTTTGCAGCAATTGGGCGACTGTTTATATCTCTTTAGAGAGAACTCTTTGTATAGTTTTTCCTTTAAAAGTCAAACTGTTTTTACGCCCTAAACGTACCGTTATCATCATGATGTTCATTTTCATCGTATTTTTTACCATTCAAACAATTTATTCCGGTTCCACTTCAATTATTTGGAAATTAAACCCTATTCTCAATTACTCCCTTCCATATTTTGTTGAATCCTCATTCGCAAAGGAATATCTTCAAATCTGTAGCACTATAAGTAACAGCATTCTAAACAATGTGGCTACATGTATAGTCGCTATCAACACGATAACCATGGTTTATAAGCTAAACCAAATCAAAGATTGGAGGAATAAAAGCCTAAATCCCAGCTCCAGTGTTTCACAAGTAACGAAAGACAATGAAGCTCCAAAGAAAGAGAAATCTTTTTCGTCCAAAGAGGTTGATTTGATTAAATCAGTGATGGCCGTTTCGTGTATATTTGTAGTGTGTTTGTTAATGAGCCAAATTGCATCCATTGCGGTACTCGTCGTGCCAGGAGTGAGCATGTCGGGATACAACAGGAACCTCATGCTGGTGGTCTACAGCATTCGTGTCCATTTCAGCTACATCAACGCATCAGTGAACTTCTTTTTCTATCTACGGCAGTCAAGTCGTTACAAAGAGGCATTTAATGTTGTCTTTCCTCGATGTTCCAGAGGTTAGTTAGTTCACGGCTGAGACGCGGTCACGTGATGTCCGTGATGTGACGGTTGTGTTGCTAGGATGGTACGACTGAAGCTGGAGTAAATACAGTGACCGTTCCGCTTATTTCCACGAAGACCAGTTTGATTTTGAATAATTATCTATTTATTGGGCTGCTTACTTTCCTTATTAATAATGTTATAATTTTGCTCATCGTCAGTACTAATCAGTTTGAATACTTGACATCCAGATTACATGATGTTGTTGGTCAGGGACTCCTTGTAAAGCGCTTTGAGCACATTAAATTGATATTGCGCTCTATAAAAGTTTATTATTATTATTATTATTATTATTATTATTATTATTATTATTATTATTATTATTATTATTATTATTATTATTATTAATTATTATTATCATCATCATCATACCTCAATGGGCCATTTAATAATTTCATCATGAAATTATAATGCTCTTTATGGTATTTTCTTTCCATTCTATGTGTGTACATACGAGTATTACATATTATACTAATAACTGGAAGGACTATATTCTCAAAACAGGGAAGATATCCGATTGAGTATATGTAATATAATACAGCAAGACAAGAACATACAATCTAACCCAAACAACAAATATGCCATACCCTGGAAAACCTCAATTTTAGAATTTGGCCAGAAAATTCGTCCTTCAAATATCCATCTATTTAAATGACCCACCTCTTGGCGAACAAAAAAAACTCTCTCAAACCTGGTACTTCGCGAAGATTTTTGCCAAGTAGATGGGGCGATCAATATTTGAAGGACGAATATTCTGGCCAAATTTTAAAATATGAGTTTTTCCAGAGTACGGCAGAAATGAGGTAAGATAATTCTATCTTAATCGTGCCGCTATGTGGTCTTGTGGTATGACACTCGATTTCGGATCGGAAGGTCCTGGGCTTGAGCATCGCTCGGCGCATAATTGATCCTTGGAAAAGGCTCTTTACTCACATTCTCTCACCGTACTCAGGTGTAAGATAAGTACCTTGCCGTCAACAGCTCTGTCTCTGTCGAAAAAAATGTAATATTTCCCTAACAGGGGTCATGTCTCGTTCTACATGTTACGTGTTGCTGTTGATCAGGGACCCTTTGTAAAGCGTTTTGAGCACGTTTAGTGAATATTGCTCTATATAAAAGCTCAATCATTAAAATCATTAATGCTTATATGCCAACAAAAAAATAGAATAGACAAACACACCGTTGAATTAAAAATGTTCTGAACATTTCTGAACCAAACTGTCAACGAACTAGAGATTGTAAATGTGAAGAAGAGGACAATGGGAGCGATCTATATTCATGTTTTCGTCCAACCAGGTCATCAATCACATGATTTGTTGCTGTCCAACGATTGGATATATCTCAACAAATGTAATCACGCTGCTTTGTTTATGAAAGTTGTAAACATACCCATGTGTCAAGCTGAACACAATGGCCAATCGTAGTGTTAGATAATTCAAAATCTGTGAACACTTTTCACTGTGTAGGTCACTTTGAGCACATTTTGAAATGTTACCAATGACCTCGACCACATGAAAAGTTAATATAGATCATGCCCATTGCCATTCAAAGGAGCGTAAATATGGAATATCTAGTAGAATTTTATGAAGAAAGAATAATTGTTGCAAATAGTGCCTTTAACCATAACTCTAGAGCGGCTACGTGGTCTTGTGGTATGACGATCACCTTCTGATAGGAAGGTCTTGTGTTCGAGTCCCGCTCTGATCGGCGCATGGTAGAGTCCTAGGAAATGACTGATAAGTCACATTCTCTCGCCGTGCTCATGTTTAAAATGAGTACCTGGTCGTTAACACGTTGTCTCTGTTCGAAAAAATGTTAGAACCGCCTAACAGGCGTCACTTCTCGTCCTACGTGTTAAGCGTTGCTGTTCGCTAGGGATACCTTGTAAAGCGCTTTGAGCACGTTTAGTGGAAATTGCACTATATAATTGCTTAAGTTTTTTTTGACACAAAACAACATGGGTGGGTCAAAAAAGAGACACAAATACAGGTTTATTCCTCAACATATTATATAATAACCAAATCGATTACAGATTTGTAGTGCCGGCAAAAGACATACATGTAATAAATAAAATAAAAAAATAAAATTCCCTTTATTCATTCCATAGGGGAAATTTGTCTCTAGGGTCTATTCCAAGGGAAGACTGGAATAACCCAGGCGTCAGCCGCAGTGCAGCGCCGCAAATTGAACTAAGGCGAGGTGACTTGCTCAATGCCACACAGCGCAGCGGCGGGTGATCAAACTCGATACCTTTCGGGTAGGAAGCAAAGATCGTACCGCTGAGTCACACTGCCCCCTAATATTCACCACTAAGGATCATACGCTGGAGCTCTTCTATCAACTGATCACAAGCTTGTGAAAACATAATTTGTCATTGAATGTAATGACACAAACAGCGATGTTAGAATACCATCACGAACAATAAACATTACAAATGTTATTTGCAGTGCTGTAAAACACTTCAACAGTCGTAACGTCACTTCCCTCGTAATGACGCATGGTATCTTAGTAACTGGTTCTAAACTATCGGAATAATGGCGGACACCCTTATGAAATACTTCTTCGACGAGCATAAAAGTGTATCCAGAGGAGAAAAACATTATAAATATGATCATGTTTTGACTTTTACACATTCTGATCACGACATATGAAAAGTTCTAGCCAGCATGAAGAATAAAAAGTACCGATTTTCTTTGTTTAGAACCACGATGGCCGCCGTTGCTAGGCGACGTGACATCAGACTATTGAATCCAATTATGACATAGCGATGGTATAAAGCGTTTCTCCTATTGAATGAAAAAAAAACGATTAGAAAATCTGATAAGAAAGGACGTTACGAGAAAGTTGATAACAATCCCAACGTAAAGGTCTAGATAGTATGCGCTTGGCTAAGAAGCTCACAACATTGCCATCTGGAAGTATAACGGACCGACACACAAAACTATGTGTAACAATGAACGTTTATAGCCTGGTTAATACAGTTTAGTGAGAAATACTCATAAACGCGGATGGCAAAAAAACAATGACAATGACCTGAGTGACGTCAACTTAATTCTATTTATAATATGTCTTGTCAAAATTCTACAAAACAAAATATTATAACAAAATAAATCCCAATACGCTTCAACAGTCGTAACGTCACTTCCCTCGTATTGACTCATGGTAACTTAGTAACTGGCTCTTAACTATCGGAACAATGGCGGACGTCCTTATGAAATACTTCTCCCACGAGCATAAAAGCGTATTCAGAGGGGAAAAAGCATTATAAATCTGATCATGTTTTGGCTTTTACACATTCTGATTAAAAGACATATGAAAAGTTCTCACCAACATGAAGAATAAAAAGTACAGATTTTCTTTGTTTAGGATGGGCGCCGTTTCTAGGCGACGTGACATCAGACTATGTTTATAATGTTTATTTTCCTCTGGATACGCTTTCATGCTCGTCGGAGAAATAATATTTCATAAGGGCGTCCACCATTGTTCCGATAGTTTAGAGCCAGTTACTAAGTAACCATGCGTCATTACTAGGGAAGTGATTACGACTGTTGAAGCGTATTGGATTCTATCCAAATTTTGCGAATGACCTTTTGTGTGGCTATAATGTGGTCAAGTGGTGTGACATTCGCCTTCGGACCGGAAGGGTCAAGGGTTCGAGTCACGCTCTGTGTGGCGCATAGTCAAGTCCTTAGAAAAAGCTCTTGACTCACATTCTCACCGTATTCAGATGAACAATGAGTACCTGGCCGTTAACAATGTTTTCTCTGTCCTTAAAAATGTACTGTCGCCTCACAGGCATCATGTCTAGTTCTACACATCAATTGTTGCTGTTGGCCAGGGACACCTTATAGTTATAAAGAGTTTTAAGCACTTTAAGTGGATATTGCACTATCTATATAGATGACAATTTTTTTTAATGCCTTACAAATAATAATATTGACATAGACACACTCACACAGATGCACACTAGTAACATCGTAGTCATCGGGGGGAAAAAAAAGAAAGAAAAAGGTTGGTGGTGTTTAACTCTGTCTTGTTAAAAATGTATCTTTTTAAAAAAAAAAAACTTGACTGCACTCGGTATCGATACCGGTTCCTTTGATTGTGAATCAAGTACTTTACGATGTCCGTTTTTGGGAATCCCCTTCTCAAGCCACTGCATGACTCCAATTTTTATTGCTTATTTCACTCTTTAAAATATCATTGGATAATTTCTCTGCCAAAAAAACTTTCATTACTCCGTGACGACGTGCACTTATTTGCAGGTGTGATAACCCAAATCCTTATGGGCTCATTGTTGTAATGAAAATCTAAAAAAAAAAAAAAAAATGGGTTCGGACGCCAGACCTGCATATATGTACACGTCGCTCCGTGCTATAACATATTTTTGAAAGCTAGTATTCTTTGTCTAATAAAGTTCGTGTTTGACAAGCACAAGAAGCAATGAAATCAAATTGAGATGAAATCATATCTATCACTCATAATATAGTCTTGTCATCCGCCTTGGTTTCCAACACTTTTCTTTGCTGTGAATTTCAACACATTGAGTCATTATCATTTCTGCATCATCGTTCCGGCCTGTGAAATATAGGGCAATAAAGAGTAATAAAGTGTCAAAAAGAATAGAAGTATTTTACTATATTATAGGTGTCTCGATGCTAGTATTATTACTATTATCATCATCATTGTTTTCATAATAATAATAATAATAATAATAATAATAATAATAATAATAATAATAATAATAATAATAATAATAATAATAATAATATTAACAATAATAATAATAATAATAATAATAATAATAATAATAATAATAATAATAATAATAATAATAATAATAATAATAATAATAATAATAATAATAATAATAATAATAATAATATAATATATAATAATACTAGTAGTAGTAGTAGTAGTATAGTAGTAGTAGTAGTAGTAGTAGGAGGAGGAGGAGGAGGAGGAGGTACTAGAAGTAGTAGTAGTAGTAGTAGTAGTAGTAGTAGTAGTAGTAGTAGTAGTAGTAGTAGTAGTAGTAGTAGTAGTAGTAGTAGTAGTTAGTAGTAATAGTAGTAGTAATGGTGGTGGTGGTGGTGGTGGTGGTTGTTTTTGTAACGTTAGTGGAAGTAAGCAATGATGATGATGACGACGACGATGACAACGACGGCGATAATAATGATAAATGATGTACTCACCTATTTCTCTCAGACATTCGTATAGAGGTAAATAGGCTCCGACGACATCTTCTTTGAAAGAGGAAATTATTAGAGCGTGCTGATATCTTTCAACTGCTTTCTGGAACAATCTCATGTGAAACAGAACATCACCTTCGTGAACAAGAGTCTTCACGTCATCACCAAGGGTCAATCTATAAATAGAATAAAGTGATGCTAAGCTGCTAGAGAAGTTGTTAAAAGTAATAAACAAAAATGAATATAACAGCTTCAAAATAAAAATAAAAATACCAAACACGGAAATTTCGGACTGAAACCCCTTCTCCAGCCGACAACAATAAAATGATAAGTAACGTTTTTATGATTTTATCAAGGAGGGCTTATCAAGCTATCCTTGTTTTGTTTTTTTTATCGGATTTTTTGTTGTTATTGTTGTTGTTGGCTGAAGAAGGGTTTTGAGCTCGAAACGTTCCGTATATGGTTTTTTTTAAGCTGTTATATTCATTTTTGTTTATTAAAAAGAATTTTTTAAATGCATTTGTAAGTGAGAAAGAACGCTCAATGGAACCGCCTGTTATTCCTTGGTGTGCTCGGTTGATACATTATTTTGAACAAAAGACTTGAGAAAGGATTATTAATCTGTCCATTGCAATCTATTTTGTTCAAGTGTGTCGCAAGGATAAAGAGAAGAATTGCATTTTTGGACTATCTACAGTATTACCAGAGATTCTGGTAGCTTTTGTTAAATTTGTCACAAGTTAAAAGTATGCACATAGCAAGCCGCTTTAGGGGTGTGTCTTTTTTACGAAACCCGCCGAAACCCGCCGGAACCCTGCGAAACCCGACGAAACCCGACGAAACCCGACGAAACCCGACGAATCCCGACAAAGTTATGGAAAGTAGGTGGCAGTGGGGAGTGAACTTAGAACTCAGGGAAGTGTACACCATTGGGGAGTGAACCTGGGACTGGGTTTCGGCGGGTTTCGTAAAAAAGAACTAGTGCTTTTTTACGAAAACCGCCGAAACCCGCCGACACCAGGCGAAACCAGACAATATCCAGCAAAGTTATGGGAAGTAGACAACTGTGGGGAGTGAACCCGAGACTCAGGGAAGTGTACACCAGTCGGGAGTGAACCTGAGACTAAGGTTATCGGCCGGTTTCGGCGGGTTTCGTGAAAAAGAATTAGTGCTTTATTACGAAACCCGCCGAAACCCGCCGAACCCCGCCGAAACCCGCCGAAACCCGACAATATCCGGCAAAGTTATGGGAGTTTGGCAACAGTGGGGGGTGATCCTGGGAGTCAGGGAAATGCACACCAGTGGGGAGTTAACCTGGGACTGTGTAAAAAGGATATCAGTGGGAAATAAACCTGGGACTAAAGAGAGATGGATACCATTGAAAGTTGAAGCCGGATATGGGAGTTGAGTACCAGAGGAGAATGAACCTGACAATATAGAAGGTGGGCGCCAGTGGGGAGTGAACCTGGGATTCAGGGAATTGCACACCAGTGGGGAGTTATACTGGGACTGTGTAAAAAGGATATCAGTGGGAAATAAACCTTGGACTAAAGGGACATGGATACCATTGAAAGTTGAAGCCGGATATGAAAGTTTGGTACCAGAGGAGAATGAACCTGACACAATAGGAGGTGGGCGCCAGTGGGGAGTGAACCTGGGACTATGTAAACAGGATATCAGTGGGAAATAAACCTGGGACTAAAGGGAGATGGATACCATTGAAAGTTAAAGCCGGATATGAGAGGTTGGTACCAGAGGAGAATGAACCTGACACTATAGGGGGTGGGCGCCAGTGGGGAGTGAACCTGGGACTATGTGAACAGGATATCAGTGGGAAATAAACCTTGGACTAAAAGGACATGGATACCATTGAAAGTTGAAGCCGGATATGAAAGTTTGGTACCAGAGGAGAATGAACCTGACACAATAGGAGGTGGGCGCCAGTGGAGAGTGAACTTGGGACTCAGGGAATTGCACACCAGTGGGGAGTTAACCTGGGAATATGTATAAAGGATATCAGTAGGAAATAAATCTGGGACTAGAGGGAGATGGATACCATTGGGAGTTGAAGCCGGATTTATTTCCCACTGATATCCTTTTTTAGATATTTACAGATTAACTCCCCACTGGTGTGCAATTCCCTGATTCCCAGGTTCACTCCCCACTGGCGCCTACCTTCTATAGTGTCAGGTTCATTCTCCTCTGGTACCCAACTCCTATAGTTCGGCTCGGATACCCACAGTTATCCATCTCCCACAGTCCGAGGTTAACTCCCAATTGGTGAGCACTTCCTTGAGTCCCAGATTCACTCCATACTGGCGCCCATCTCCTATAGTGTCAGGTTCATTCTCCTCCGGTACTCAACTCCCATATCCGGCTTCAACTTTCAATGGTATCCATCTCCCTTTAGTCCCAGGTTTATTTCCCACTGATATCCTTTTTACACAGTCCCAGGTTAACTCCCCACTGGTGTGCAATTCCCTGACTCCCAGGTTCACTCCCCACTGGCGCCCACCTTCTATAGTGTCAGGTTCATTCTCCTCTGGTACCCAACTCCTATAGTTCGGCTCGGATACCCACAGTTATCCATCTCCCACAGTCCCAGGTCAACTTCAAATTGGTGTGCACTTCCCTGAGTCCCAGGTTCACTCCACACTGGCGCCCATCTCCTATAGTGTCAGGTTCATTCTCCTCTGGTACTCAACTCCCATATCCAACTATCAACTTTCTATGGTATCCATCTCCCTTTAGTCCCAGGTTTATTTCCCACTGATATCCTTTTTACATAGTCCCGGGTTCACTCCCCACTGGCGCCCACCCCCTATAGTGTCAGGTTCATTTTCTTCTGGTACCAAACTCTCATATCCGGCTTCAACTTTCAATGGTATCCATCTCCCTTTAGTCCCAGGTTTATTTCCCACTGATATCCTTTTTACACAGTCCCAGGTTCACTCCCCACTGGTGTACACCGCCCTGATTCCCAGGATCACCCCCCACTGTTGCCAAACTCCCATAAATTTGCCGGATATTGTCGGGTTTCGGCGGGTTTCGGCGGGTTTCGGCGGGTTTCGTAATAAAGCACTAATTCTTTTTTACGAAACCCGCCGAAACCGGCCGATAACCTTAGTCTCAGGTTTACTCCCGACTGGTGTACACTTCCCTGAGTCTCGGGTTCACTCCCCACAATTGTCTACTTCCCATAACTTTGCTGGATATTGTCGGGTTTCGCCGGGTTTCGGCGGGTTTCGGCGGGTTTCGTAAAAAAGCACTAGTTCTTTTTTACGAAACCCGCCGAAACCCAGTCCCAGGTTCACTCCCCAATGGTGTACACTTCCCTGAGTTCTAGGTTCACTCCACACTGATACCTACTTCCCATAACTTTGTCGGGTTTCGCAGGGTTTCGGTGGGTTTCGGCGGGTTTCGGCGGGTTTCGGCGGGTTTCGGCGGGTTCCGGCGGGTTTCGGCGGGTTTCGGCGGGTTTCGTAAAAAAGACACACCGCGCTTTAGCCAAATTGTTGTGTGGCTCATAGAATTAAACGAATGAGAATACGTACGAAGCCTAAAAAGTGTCCACCAATGAAAGCATTCAGCGCCATTTTGTTGTTGGCTGAGAATGTAGTAATTACCATTCATTCGGTATCTATGTCAACATAACGACACAAGAAAAACAACAAACAATATCAAAATCCACAATAAAATGTTTCAGAACTGTTGCGTATATTTATGGCACAACGAAGCTGTCAAAAAATGAAGTTAGAGAATGTGTGTAATCATGTATTATAATAACCTGTAATGTGTTTTCCAACCACCACATCATCTACTACTACAACCACCACCACAATATCATCACTAACACAACTACTACAACCACCAGCCCCACGTCATTATCACTACCACTACTACTACACCACCACCAGCACATCATCATCACTACCACTACTACAATCACCACAACCACATCGTCATCACTACCACTACTACTGCAACCACCACCACCATATCATCATCATTACCACTACTACCACAACCACCACCACCACTACTACTACAACCACCACCACATCACTACCTCAACTCCTACAACCACCACCACAATAGCATCACTACCACTACTACTACAACCACCACAACCACATCGTCATCACGACCACTACTACTACAACCACCACCATATCATTACCATTACCACTACTACTACAACCACCACTACCACCATATCATTACCATTACCACTACTACTACAACCACCACAACCACATCGTCATCACCACCACTACTACTGCAACCACCACTACCACCATATCATCACCATTACAACTACTACTACAACCACCACAACCATCAATCACATACCACTACTACTACAACCACCACCAACATCATCATCACTATCACTACTACTACAACTACAGCCACCACCACATTATCATCACTACCACTACTACTACTGCAACCACCACCACCATATCATCATCATTGAAATATTTTTTTTTGGATTGAGCTTTATATAGTGCAATATCTACTAAATGTGCTCAAAGTGCTTTACAAGGGGTCCCTGGTCAACATTTAACATGTAGGACGGGACATGACGCCTGTTAGGCGATATTACAATTTTTCGGACAAAGACAACTCTGTTAACGGCCAGGTACTCATTTTACACCTGAGTACGGTGAGAGAATGTGAGTAAAGAGCCTTTTCCAAGGACTCAACTATGCGCCGAGCGCGAGGCTCGAACCCAGGACCTTCCGATCCGGAAGCGAGTGTCATACTACTAGACCACATAGCCGCATCATTACCACTACTACTACAAACACCACCACCACATCATCATCACGACCACTACTACTACAACCACCACCACATCATCATCATACCACTACTACTACAACTACAATCATCACCACCACCACATCATCATCACTATTACTACTGCAACTACAACCACCACCAACACCACATCACCTCACTAACACTCAGTACTACAATCACTACCATTAGGTTTAGGAGCTTTACTTCATTTGAAATAAGGAAACTTCGGAATTGTATTTGGCATTGTGTTTATATATCATAATATAATTCTAATCAGTTATCTATTTAGAACTAGATACTATACAATATGTATGCCAAATACCACCCCAATTCCCCTTTCTTGTGTGCGGGAATTCCTCTTTCGGCATTGAAATTGAGTGTGAGAGAGTCATCACTACACACATAAACAACAGAAACAATTTAAAAACAAGACTATGACACGCAACCACTCACACACGAGGCTATACTATTTATTCTTTTCTCTATATAGAATAGGAAAAGACAAACAATAGCTTGACTCTCGCTACACTTCGCATTGATGTTTGTCGTCTCACGAGTTCAACTCTCGGTCGACCTGTCAATATTCCTTTTTGCCTCGGACGTAATCATTAATAGAATGTTGTGTGGTTTTGACCGTGAAGAAAACCTTAAGAAGTCACATTTATATCATTTTAGAGAGATCGTTTTGAATAATTTTGAGTTAAACGAGCGAGCAGCAACTTGTTTTCATGAACGGCCGATCAGCGCTTGTTTACTATAGTAACGCGATTCCCAGCCAACAGCAAAATGGCGGATATTTTTCTCATCGAGGCCGCTGGTTGGTTAGCCAATAAGAGCACCGTACGGTTTCCATTGGGTAAATTCCTTGGTGTGGCTAAGTATCGAATATCTTTTGAGTAACTTTATTCAGTAATGATTACGATTACCAACATTAGATTCAGATAGCTCAACCGGTTAATGTCTGCAACGGTATTGCGCTTAACCAGTTAACTGCCATACGCTGGAAAAACACGAATTAAAAAATTTTGGCCCAAAAACTCGTCCTTCAAAAATCGATCGATTTAAATGACCCTCATCTTGGCAAAAACTCTCAAACCTGGTACCTAGCTCCCTCTTAAAAGGAGCTTGTTTCTCTCGAATAGAAAAAAAAATCAATAGGAACACCAACGAAAGCTAAAAGCTGATCAACTGAACAGATATTGTCAAGTAGTCCACTCTGTCATATGTGCCAGATAAAAGAAAACAGGGCCTTTAACACCCTCTTAACCACTGTCGTACCAAAGAATATAAGTATTTATATCATTATAATCTTTGGTCGCACTCTGGAAAGATACGTATTTAAGAATTCTGTTAGAATACGCGTCATTCATAAATGGGGAGATAAACGAAAGCGTGCCGATCGACGAAATATGAGAAGAAAAAAAGCTCGGATCTAGCCTCTTACGTCACATCTCGCCGTCATGTGAGGAAGAGTTTTCTGACCAAATTTTTATATACGTGTTTTTTTTCCTGAGTGCGGCAGTTCACTGGGTAACAACAAGAGATGAAGTGAGTAGGAAAGTGCCATAAGATAATAGAGAATAAAAATTTTCGCGGCGGTGATGGGGATTTGAACCCGCGACCTTACTGGTGTGACAACTCCGCCTGGCCGGGGAGAGCTTGACTCTACAGTATGAGCTATCCACGTTGATGTAAAGTGCCTGCTCCATTCACTTTTCTCAGTGAACTGGGTGTAACATTGTAATAGCCAACCATCTCTATGATGACAACAATTGTAAAGCCTCCTAGTGCATTTGATGAAGAATAAAGAGATATGTAAGCTAGGTACATTGGAGGTTTGGACCCAACTTTCCAGATTGGGCAGATAATATTATGATCCTGATCATGACAATAAATGCGATAATAACAAAGGGAAAGAAATGCTACACCCAGCCTTGGTGATATTGCAGTCATCCGATGCTAACAATGATTGTTATTTCTAACTGGGCGTAAGCAAGATGCGACATTAACACAATGAACGAAAATAAAGCCCCAATTTTAACGCATTTTAATTCTGCTTCTAGGTCCGGTTTTATGACCAAAGATTAAGCGTAGCTTTTGTATTTGTCTTCATGAGAAAAACCCAAACTTTCTATTATCTTTGCAACTATATGGCACACTTTTTCTCAAATTTTCAATGACAATTTTTAGTGATTCAATTTGAGAGATCCTATCTTAAAATCAGTTCCAATTGGCTTTATTTATCTCGATATTATTATTAGCAAAGGTTTAAAGTTTAAAATAATAGGCAGTCATGAAACTGACCACAAAGTTTAAAAAAAACACTTTTTCTAATGAAAAATATAATAAATAACTTAACACCAAAGCAGTTCTGTTCACTTTCGAGTAAACCCACACACACACACACACACACACACACACACACACATACATACACCCACACATACACAGAGAGAGAGAGAGAGACAGGGAGGGAGGGAGGAAGAGAGAGATAGAGAGAGAGAGATAAGGGAGAGAAAGATAGAGAGAGAGAGAAAGAAAGAGTGAGAGAGAAAGAAAGAAATAAAGAAAGAGAGAGAGAGAGAGAGAGAGAGAGAGAGAGAGAGAGAGAGAGAGAGAGAGAATGTAAAGGGTCAAGAGAAACAAATGACAGAGCAGAATTACATCTCAATGACATTTTACCTGTCCACGATGTATTTAATCTGATCCTCTGAAGCAGAATCACCGACACGCTTCAGTACCTTTCTATTCCCGTTTTCAAAGACTTGGTGAAATCCCATCCTTTTAAATGGCTGGTCCTTGGTCAACACAAGATAATTATACTCTTGTGTTTCCAAAACATTTAACAATACGCCCTTTAGATTGGTTTGTGATACATAGTTAGACACGCGTGTGAACGTATTCATTGAAATCTCTCTTTTCGTGTTGAGAAATGTCAATCCAGATGGTGCGTTAATTCTAAATTCCATAGAAAACTCGAAAAATCCACTCATCACCCTTGAAAAAATGGGCACATTTTTGTGAAGAATAGTCATGCCTCCTGTCAGGAAAATATTGTCTTCCATGAAAACACCCGAGACATCTGATTGTTTTGATATAAAGTCTAAGCAGATATTTGTGTTTTGTGTATCTGGAACATGACGATACGTCCATTGTGTATTTGTTGAATGATTATAAAATTGGTGGTGCTGAGAGACCCAGAATATGACTAGCACAACTCCAAATGTTATTCTTCTATGTTTTCTCTCAATGTTTATGAAAGACAATAATTTACAGATGATATATGCTGAATATATCATTACAAAAATTATCGAGTCGTGAATAAATCGTATTTCTTTGTGGCCGTGAACTGAGTATATGACTAGGAGAAATATGCAGGCAAGAAATAAACAGCTTGAAGATTTTGTTGGCTTGCTGTCTTCCATTATGTCTTGTCTTTTAGCAATTTTGCTATAAAAATAGATTGTTGTTAGCAGTATTGAAATAAACATAGACGAAAAACAAATCCAGAACATATTGATATCATGAGAATAAAATGTAGCAAAATAAAACCAAAAATTCATTTCTCCAAACACATATGTTGAGATGTTCTTTATAACATTAACGTGAAACCAGTTCCAAGGGCTTATAGTGAATCCCCCATAGAATTGTGAATCGATCCTAACACAGAGGAGAACAGATATCAAAAGCCCAACGAAAATCATTGGGCTCAGAGAGGTTATTCGTCCTCTGTGTTTTGACGAAGAACTCAAGATAATTAACAGATTCACAAAGTGAATGAGTGCTGAATCTAACCGTATGTAGCACGTTATTCCCGTTAAAAATCCAACAAAGATAGCTTTGTAGTTTACAGAAAATACCATAATACTATTACATACGGTGGCGTTTACTGTTACAATTGGCGTGCTTGGCAGATTTGCTATATATTTTGATTTGAATATAGATTTTGATGAAGGAGAATCTTGTGTCGGCAACTCATTATTTATTTTTTCAACTTTACAGTCGTGAACAATGTTATAATTGTTATTTATTTCGGCTGGTTCCAATTCATTGCCTGTTTTATCTTCTTTTGACTCATTCACCAAACTGGTAACAATTGTCAATGTCAGAAATATAAACGGGGACAAGAATGAGTGAAGAAAACAATGGGTTCCAAGGACATTGAGATGTATGGACGATGACGTAAGAATGGCTGCCACCGTTGCAACTTCCATGGAATGAAACAGCGACATAGTGTACACGTATACAGAAATTGGCACCAAGGATGTGATCGTAATGTGTCCCAAGCTAAATATCTGTTGGATGAAGAGTTAAAAATAACACAAATAAATCGACACTTGGTTATAAAATCTAGATATAGTGCTCATGAAATAACTTTCTGTTTTATTAATTCATCCCTTACAATTGGAAATCAAACCCATGTAACATATTATTTAGCATATTTAAAACTTACAACAAAGATTGCATTTTAGCGCTTGTCAAGATTATAAAGCCGTTATTGAAGAAGGGCTTGAAGAAAATAGTATCTATTGTCATTTGTTTAAATCTCCATAAAATTGCAATACAAATCTTAATCGTTCTAATGATTACCAATGCTATCGTCCTACTATTGTAGCACAACCAACACTGCCACAGAATCATCATCGTCATCATCATCATCATCATCATCATCATCATCATCATCATCATCAACATCATCATCGTCAACATCAACACTACCACCACCTACATCATCATCATCATCATCATCATCATCATCATCATCATCATCATCATCATCATCACCGCCATCATCATCATCACCAGCAGCAGCAGTATTCTCATCGCGGTCAATAGTCGTTATGTTAAATTTCGTATACTAATAGTATGAACGAATTAGTTTCAAATATTTTTTTTCAAAAATATTAAATTGTTCTTATTAAAAAACCAAAATAGCATACGACATGTATCTCACCAAATAGGGATTACTGTTCACTCCTACAATCGACACCAACTTGGCAACTGCAATGTAGTAATAGAGAAAGATTGGGGACCTCATCGCACTAAGGCCTGCGTCCAGCTCCATCTGACGGTACAATGTAGCGTTAGCATTTATCCCGTCATCAGCAAAAGGTGAGGAGAACTCATAGGGGCGAAATCCATAACCATAGAATTCTATATGAGCAGCTGCGGGGAGATAAATGATGGATACGTCTGAGTGACATTTGATAAGTAAAGTAACAAATTATAGAGCAGGCACTGGTGCTAAATAAACATCTGAAAAGGTGTGCATGAAACAGTGCCAGACAATACAGAAAGAAAAATATAAGAAACAAAATCGTCCCAAATAATCAGCCTCAGTGAAGGCAGCCTAATTTTTTAGGGTGATTTTTTCTTGTAGTTCTCATCCTGCATTGGACTGGCTTTGTTTCATACAAGCCTTTTCACGGTGAAATCTGAGTTATACCCTACACATATACCACCAGATCGTTGGTTAATCAGTTATGTGGTAGAACGGTATATGTGGGGATGAAAAAAAAAAACCTGGCAGTTTGTACGGCGATATTTAGTTCATTTGACATGCTTATAATTTTTGGGGTTTACCACCATAAGGCGGTTTCTCCCTTCGATCTTTTGAGCCAGACATACTTTTATGAAAACGACAGAGGACGTCGGGTGCTTGGTATGGGTAGGTCTAGCGGCTCTTTTCTTTATTCTTAGTATTCTGTCCATGCCCGGCGCCTTTAGCTTTATCCGGAAGACGGCATAGGACGGCAGTGCCGGGTCCTCCGAGTCAGTCTCCGGCACAGACTTGTGCTCTAGTCTGTGGTCTCCGGTGTGGGTTAGCCCTAAGAGGATAAATGTGCCAATGAGGTTTATAAAAGGTCTCCAATTAGCAAGTACAACAAGGTTTGAGCACTTGAGTTGTGCAGTAAATTGACTCTTACAAACGGGTAATTGTTTCTCGACTAGTCTACGTGCACGTATAAATAGGTCTGATAACCGAACGCAATAATGGCCTTAATTTAACATTGTATTGTAATGGGAGATATTGTACGATGATTTAAGAGTATTCCATTACAACAATGAGCCCCATAACAATTTGGGTTATCAGACCTGCAAAAAATTACAACTCTCTTCTCTGAAATTGTTTACTTTTAGCGTTTGGATTTTCTTCATAATAATAATTTCAACACCGCAAGAGTCCTGTTATTTCGATCGTTGCTTATTATTCCGAGAATTTATTACAACAAAAGAATGTTTAAATCGATACTGCGAATATACAGTGTAAAAAGAATAGACACAGTAATCTTTGTATTCAATCCACTATATAAAACTTTTTCCCCGTTTATTTTGTAGTGTCGCGATAGTTTATAAATCGACGGAATAACTCAAGCAAGAGCTCTGACGTTCTCTGGAAAAACACATACTTACAAATTTGTCCAGAAAATTCGTCCTTCAAATATCGATCATCTTGGCAAAAACTCTCAAGCCCGGGACTTCGCCAAAGTCCCGGGTTAGAGAGTTTTTGCCAAGATGAGAGTCATTTTAATCGATCGATATTTGAAGGACGAGTTTTCTGGACAAATTTTTAAGTATGTGTTTTTCCAAAGTAGCTATCATTTTCTTTACAAAGCAAAATAGAATGCCATACGCATTCTTGTTGTACAAACAAATCAATTAAACCCTTAAAACGGGACTGAAATTCTTTAACCCCCCCCCCCCCCAACCCGGAATGTATGGTCAGTAGATGTGACATTCAGCTTGTTACCCTTAGAATTCGGGTTCGAGCCACGCTGTGCTCGCTGTGGGCGGTGCTAAACTGAGTCCTTGGAGAGGGTTATTTTTATTCACATAATTTTATACCCCGAACCTAAGTGTAAAATGGGAACAATAAGACAATGGATGTTTCTGGTACAAACTCTTCGTCAGCACAACAATAATTATTGTCCATTGTCTGTACCGTTCCCATCCGAAGCCTCTCCATTTTCACCTTTTCGTTAGTAGATAATATCGCTTTGTTGGAGAGTGCTTAAGTCGCCCATTTGAGAATGTGCCCTATGTATCATGATTGTGGTTGCCAAGAATATGATGGTTTTTAAAAAAGACGGAAGACGATGACTTATTGAATTTTGTCTGAGAAACCAAAGACAATTCCCGGCAATCTACACTCCTACACACTCACGAATGGGTTAGTTTCTAAAAATGGCTGCTGTGTTGGATTGGTAATTAAATTAGTCGTTCTTTTAGTAACGTACCAACCGATACCGGGTGTAAAATTTTAAGGAAGTCCAACAATTTGTAGGTTGCTTTATAACTCATAGTCCCGATAACTCAGTTGGTAGAGCAATCACTTCACACGCATAGGAACCGAGATCAATCTCGTGTGCAGTCGAGATTATTTCTGACCCCCCTCCTTGTCCACCCAGAAGTGATTGGGTAGCTGTGAGATATGGCGGAAAGTACTTTGAGATAGACTAGCGTCCTATCCAAAGTGTAGCAAGCAATTGCTATTGTCAGTTTCACGCTATAGAATCGGGATAAACGCCGGATCCATGTACCTAATGGCTCTGAAGGACTTCTTTTACAACTCATAACAAGAAACGTCAATGTTGAATTAACCTCTCTCCTTACCAGCCATTTTCACAAAAATAGATTTTTTTAACACCCAAAAACAACAACAGTAAGTTCTTTCGATATATATTTTCTTTAGCAAAACATGCTCTACAACACATTGTTCATTTTCTGTAAATTGTATGACGTACAAAATAAATTTGAATAAGAAAATTTTTTGGTTGTATCGTAACGAATGTGACGATTTTCCTATGTGTGGTAAGGAGAGGGTTAATCACTTACCTTCCATTGACTGGAAAACCTCATCAGGATTAATGATGACTCAATTATTACGATATGTGACATGTCGTACTCGTAATATCCAAGTTATCAATGAAATCACAATGCCTATTACAGGAATATTTTTACTTACCTTCCATTGACTGGAAAACCTCATCAGGATTAATGATGACCCAATTATTACGATCTGTGACATGTCGTACTCGTAATATCCAATTTATCAATGAAATCACAATGCCTATTACAGGAATCTTTCTAAATTTCATAAAATCAATCAGCTTCTCGGATCTTGTTGGGTATTTAGATGAGGCCAAATTGGGAGACGCCTCAACAACTGTTTTACCAACTCCACTTTTGCTGGGAATTTCTTTATTCCTATAATGTGAGGAAGTTCGTATTTTGGATTCCGTGTTCTTCTTCATGTTTTAGATTTACTCCCTGTTCCAGATCACCAAAGAAATGTTGAGATATCTCTTGATTTCACCATCAATACTTAGAGAGGAAATCATGATTTCATTCTGAAATAGTTGAAAATGATGTTTGTTAACTTTATTATTTTTAATTTCGTTAACCCACTCAACCCTAAAACCGACTATATCCATAGTTTACCCGGGTTACTTTAACCCCATGCATATTTATAACATTTCTTCTGAGACAAATTATAAGCGAAGTATCAAAGATAATGTTTTTAGTTTTTGCATTATAATGGTAGATAGTTGAATAAAACTATCTATGTACATGCTCATTTTTAATAGATTTTTTCCAATTTTGAAAAGTAGCAAAATCTCTAGGATTGAGTGAGTTAATACTGCATGTGTTCATCACGACGTGTACTTATTTGCAGGTCTGATAACCCACATTGTTATGGGCTCATTGTTGTAATAGAAATACTCCCAATCCAACGCAAAGTATTGTCCATAACAATAATGTTAAATCAAACCTATAATTGCGCTCGGCCATCAAACCTGCAAATAAATGCATTTCGGTTATTCAGCATGGCGAAAGCTTAGACTTATTGGATTGGAGTCCACAGGGGGAAATGAATAGTAGGAAGTCCATGGGTCTCCGAGAGGAGTGTATAGATAGTTCGAAGTTGACGACACTCAGGTCTTAGTTATTATTTTTTTTTGCCATCCGCGTTTATGAGTACTTCTCACTAAACTGTATTAACCAGACTATAACCTTTAATGGTTACACACAGTTTTGTGTGTTGATCCGTTATATCTCCGGATGGCAATGTTGTGATCTTCTTAGCCAAGCGCATACTATCTATAGATTGAATAACATCCAATGAATAGGATTGTCATAACGTAAAAAATAATGAGCCATGTTACGAGAAGGGGGGGGGGTTAAGAGAATGTTTGGCAGTGGCTTTTATCATGTTTCAGGATGTGAAATGATAATGATGATAATTATGGCGAATGGCATGAATGATATACGACGAACTAAGTCAGTAAACATGTTTATATGACAAGATTTGCAAGGGAAGATATTTTAATTAACCCGTGAAAACAAAACAAGAAATCTGTCAAAATGAATTATTTTTCTGTGTAATAAGACATGTCTATTTTATACAATTTATTAACAGACTAATTTAGCCCTGACTTATCAAAGTCTCAAACCCGAGGGTTCTGAGAATGGACTTATCATGAAGTAAATATTTCCCTGTTCAAACGAATAAGACGTTTTGTCAAGTACGTAGAATGATTACGATTCACACACACACACACCCTCTCACACACACACACACACACACACACACACATATATATATATATATATATATATATATATATATATATATATATCCTACACATAAACAGACACGCAAAAGCACGCACACGCTATTTGTTTGTTTGTATCTTTGTATGTATGTATTTCTGTATGTACGTATGAATGTTAATACGTTATATATATATATATATATATATATATATATATATATAATATAATATATATATATATATATATTATTGACATACTGGAAAACATTGTAACGCAATATCCATGCCAGCAGGATCCTGAATAAAAATAATCGCTATTAAATGGGGTAGAAAACATGTGACCCATTGTAATGGAAATAGGCAATGAAAATACCCGGTGTTAATCCTATATATTTACAAGCTACTTCATTATTCTGTGGACACCTGAGGGGATTTGTGGGGTGGGTGGTATAATGTTATTATGACCGGAGGCATGGTATTGCCTCATTCAGTATTTTGTTGTATCTAGATATGTAACTGATATTATCATTAAAATATTCCTCAGAAAATAACTAAATATATCTGGGTTTTTTTTTTTTTTTTTTTTTTTTTTTTGGGGGGGGGGGGGGGTCTTTTTGTTTTGTTTTTGCCAGCTTCTTTTTTAAATAGACTCTATTTTTCATGTAATCTCCTTTTTTTTTTTTGCCTTTGTTTTGTTGTTTAGATGGATTTTAAAAATTGTTTATGTTTTGTAATTTAGTTCCTGTTTGTTTGTTTGTTGCGGCTATGTCGTCTTGTGGTATGACACTCGCTTCCGGATCGGAAGGTCCTGGGTTCGAGCCTCGCGCTCGGCGCGTAGTTGAGTCCTTGGAAAAAGCTCTTTACTCACATTCTCTCACCGTACTCAGGTGTAAAATGAGTACCTGGCCGTTAACAGCGTTGTCTTTGTCCGAAAAATTATAATATCGCCTAACAGGCGTCATGTCCCGTCCTACATAAATGTTGCTGTTGACCTGGGACCATTTGTAAAGCGCTTTGAGCACATTTAGTGGATATTGCCCTATATAAAGCTCAATTAAAAAAAAAAAATTTTGTTTTTTGTTTTGGCTGGAGGATATTCTTGTTTGTTTCTGTTTACTTTTTTTTTTTTTGACAGATTGGCGATCGGGACGGGGAAATATACCGACAGCACGGAATCTTTATCGATTCCTTTGTATGAAAGGGGAGTGCTCTACCAAATGAGCTAATGAGACCCCCCCCCCCCCTCACCACCACCACCACATTGATAAAAATGAGAGTACAACTTGAATTTGGCTATCACGCGTGTAAATCTGCCGTCATAGTAGAAAGATTCACATAATATTGTTAATTGAATCCAATTGAGTTATTGACACTGTCATATTCTTGAGCCCAACGCGTACTTTTACTATCTGGGTGACTCAGAGACAACAAATAAATGTTTTATTACAAAACTAAGACATATGACTTGATAGATTAAAATATATAGGAGCAAATGGGTTTGGGTTTTTTTTGTTGTTGTTGTTTTTTTTTTTTGTTTGTTTGTTTGTTTTTTTTTTTGTGGGGGGGGGGGGGGGGGATTCTGTAAAATTTGTTGTTTTATTTTTCGATATGAAAAAGACGGCAAAAATACGTATGTAAACGACGGTCACAAATATTTGATATAGTTTTACCAGCAAGGACGAATGAGTCTTTGGCTCTCCGATTTGTGATAAAGGACTCGAGAAGGAAATGTATTTAAAAGTTATTTGCTTGAGGACAAGGTGTTCCCAGATTTCAGTCAGAAATCGTATCATAACAGCTATCCCCCCCCCCCTTCCTTTAAAAAAAGTTGAATTGAGAATATAACATCATCATTTGACAAGAGTCTTCTCTCATATAATATCTAAGAGACAACATAAATGGGCTGGCAGAGTTTAACATGAAAGAAATGGCCAAAGAAAGATGAATAGCATTGGCATTCAAGCTTTTGAAAGTGAAAATCCCGATTGATTTATTGATCTATTTCTTAACTAGTTTCCTGATTGATTCATTCATTGATTGATTTATTGTTCCAAGATCACTTTCACAGACAATAAAGGCGAATGTTAGTTAATGAATAAAGGAGGATGAAGAGATATGTATCAAAATGCCAGTATAATGATTTCAGGCTCTAACAATTATTCTCAAACAAGACTGACTTTTTGACAAAGCAATAGGTCTTCTATTACGTACTTATCTGATTATAGCAGCGGACCAAATCATTTTGAACATATAAGAAGTATCGGTGATGTGGCACGGGTTTCGTTTCGTTGAAAATGTTTTTCTATAAAAAAAAAAACAAAAAAAACAAAAACAAAATAAATATTAAAAAATATCAGCAACAAAATCAATAACAACACCAACACCACCACCAACAACAACAAAACAGACAAAGCACATACAACAACAAACAATAGTGTCATGTTTTATACAATCATTTAATGGCTGTTTTCCCTTCGACCAGGAAGCAAATTTACAAAAAGTTTATTCAATCTTGTGAAACAAAAATAAATATTTTAAAGCCATATTTAGAGTACTTAATTGTTGTATTTTAAAGGAGAGGCTTTCTTCGAAAAATCATCCATCTCTTGAAATCGCTTAAAGGGGGTTTATAATTTTCTTAAAGGATGTAAAAAAAAAAGAATAAAAACGAGAATAATTGGCAGTACCTTGAGTGGCATTCAGGAAAATGAATTGGGGAGCAAGGAGGCAAAGCATGGATCAGAAAAACACAGTGAAACGGAATTGTCATAGATACATCATTTGAAGAATTAAAGTAGATAGAGTAATGGCTAAGTAAACACATGTAACTTTCTTGGTGCAGTCATGGATAGACATTTGTAAAATGAGATACACGTTAACAATTACTTTTTACCTACGTGTACATAAATGCAGGTCTGACAAGATGAGGGTCATTTAATTCGATCGATATTTGAAGGACGAGTTTTCTGGCCAAATTTTCAAATATGGATTTTTCCAGAGTACGGCAGTATAGTGAAGATATTATCTTATTACATGAAATGAATGAATTATCCCTAAATTCAAAATAAAACAAAATATATTTTTTAAACAATGATCATATGAGACATCGGATAGAGGTGGTTTAAGTAAAAATAGAATCTCTGCGCTTGTGCTTGCTATCATACTTTATATATAATAATAATAATGTAACTCATCGCCTCTCAACTGTATGATATCGGGGTGGTTAAGATACTAAAACTGAGTGTATAGTCATATGATATTATGGTCATATATTCATATGATAATAGAGTTAGGTTTTTGCTTGATTGAGAAGAATGAATATCATTTCTAAAACTGACAATAACTAAAATATCACATTTCTGATCATTTTAACGTCAAACTCCAAATCTGACATCTGGGTTACTTCAACCGAACTCCGTCTTCCAGAGATAGATCTCACGTGTGAAATTTTTTTGTTGTTTTTTTGTTTGTTGCTTTAGGTCTCTTCCAACACAATTGAGGTTATATGAGAGACCGCTGAAACAAAAAAAAAAACAAGCAATCTAACAAAAATAGTACAAATGTAAATCAAAATCATAACCTAAAGATATCATAAGCTAAATTATAAATAACCAAGAACAAACAGGCAGAAGATTTACAGGAAAAAAAATATCCCTGTCAAAAATACAATCACAAACCAAAGAAGCAGGATAGGCTAGTAAAGAGAAGAAGAAACGACATCACTATCGGATCGTACACCCATGCGAACATCATAGGTATATGATTCAAGGGTGATGCTCCCATCCAACCACCCGCCACGTGTGAAATGAATACCTAGATTTGAAGAGTCATGAATTTATGTATGTGCTAAGTTAGACGACAATTGTTTTATATGCGTCACTTAAGTGGGCCTTATTAGGGTAAGTCTGCCTTAATAAGGCCCACTCTAATAAACATTTTAATGTTTAAAAGAAAAGTATCTAAATAATATATATTTTTTCAGTTATGAAACTCTATATTATTATGAATATCAAATGAGTATTAGACAATGCATATCACTCTACATTGTCAAATTCAGTAACAGTTGTTTTTGCTCAAAATAGATTAAACAATACAGGTGGGCCCTTTTTGGACAGGGTGCCCGATAACTGAAATACGAAAATTGCCTTTTAACATTTATTTATCCCGCGCAATAGAAGATAAATAAAACTTCCAAACCGCTCAGGTTACGGTGAAAATGTTACCACTGTGGTATGTGAAAATCGAATCTGTATAATATACTGTAGGTACTAAAGAAATATATAAAAATAAAGAGAGAGAGAGAGAGAGAGAAGAAGAAGAAGAAGAAGAAGAAGAAGAAGAAGAAGAAGAAGAAGAAGGAGGAGGAGGAGGAGGAGGAGGAGGAGGAGGAGGAGGAAAGGTGGAAGAGGAGGGGATGATAATGATGATGATGATAATGGTAATGATGATGATGACGACGACGATGACGACGACTATGATGATAATGATGATGATGATATTGATGATGATGGTTCAAATAGGATTTATCAAACGTCAGTCAACAATTAAAGTATAATTTAAATCATTCAATATAATTGAAAAATTCACACTCTGTTGTCAAATTAAATCTTACCACAAGTTTAACAATCGTCCTATGAATTAATTATATCATCACTGAATATCAATCCAGATATAATTATATTAACATTACTTGGTAGTCTATATCCTATAAATGTCACCACAAGCTTTAAAACCATCCTAAGAATGAGATCACGGAATCAATCCAGGCACAATTGTATCCACACAACTATAAAACTATCCTATAATTGTGGCTATCTGCGATCAATCTCTACTGCCGCCGGGATCATAGAATTTTAAAACTTCTATATTAATTTATTTATTCATAAATATCGTATGACGCGTACCATTTCTCTCTCTGGCAGAGGTGGCTGCGGGTAGTTGAGGACACCTGAGACAAAAAAAATAAATGAACCACAAGTCTACGATACACTGATAAAAGGTCTTTTTCATTTTGGACAGATATTTTTTTTTTTTTTTTACTTCAGTGAATATTACATCAATATTCTAAGATGACCCCCCAACCTATCAAAAAATAATAAATCTCAAAACTGTAATCTGAAAAGTCTCGGATTTGAGAGAAATTTACAAATTTGAGGTCATCTTTATTCATTGATGCAAAAAGAATTATGGCGAAATTGAAAACAGTAGCTGTTTATGAAGTATACAGTACAACTGAACATGAGACGTGAGGGGGATATGAGTTTTTTTGTTTACAACAGAGCCAAGGCTATGCCGTGACCGACGAACCGTGGCTTTCAATAACAGAAATGGGAGAAAGCATTTGATTGGGTTATTTTTTATTGTTTATTTGCCCTTGTTGGTGACATTAGGCGCCTTGTACGACAAGACCTGGAGTTTGCCTTCTTTTGAATATCAAATTTTGGTAGTGGTGAAATGTATCCTTATAACTATAATATGTGACTCATCGGTGTCCCGATAGCTCAGTTGGTAGAACACTCGCTTCACGAGCAAAAGAACTGAGATCGACCCCGGGTGAAATTGATATTTTCCCCCCTGACACCTCTGTCCACTCAACAGTGATTAGGTAGCTGAGCCTGTTAGATCTGATGGAAAGTGCTTTGCTATAGACTGGCGTCCTATCCAATTGCTACAAACAAATTATGCTATTGTCCGTTTCACGTCATAGAAACCTGGATAAACTCGTTCACGCCATAGAAACCGGGATAAAATCCGGCTCCATGGGCCTAAGGGCTCTAAATGACTAATGTTTAAAAAAGTGACTCACTGCATCAAGTCGGTTTATATGCCGGGATGATTTAGATGCCGAAAATTACTTATGGGTTGAGTTTATATTAAGTTTTCCAGAGGAGTAATACGGGTTTAATAATAATTATTATGGTTGTCATTTATAATGCGCCAACCCCCAAAGACGGCAGGCTCTAGGCGCTACCATTGAAGAAAAAAAAAACACTTTATAACAACTTGAGCATTTATATAGAGCAATACCCACGAAATGTGCTCAGAGCACTTTGCAAGGAGTCCCTAACAAACAGCAACACTTAACAAGTAGGACGAGACAAGACACTTGTTAGCCAATATTACATTTTCTTCTCAGAGACAACGCTGTATTTAACACCTGAGTATGGAGAAATAATGCGAGTTAAGAGAATTTTTCAAGGACTCAACTATGCGCCGCCTAGAGCTGGGCTCAAACTTTGCGATCCGAATGCGAGTGTCATACCAGACTCGACACGATCAGGCAGTGAAAAGAGATGTTTTTGGTCCATCTTTTCATTTTTCGTAGTTTGTCCTCTTTCTTCTGGCATGGCAGTTTTTTTTTTTCTGCATCATTTGCGGTCGTAAAAATCGCAAAATATCACTGATTTGCATTGCAGTCGCAAAATATTTTTTTCGAGATTTTGCAAAGAAAAAAAACAATTTTTAAAAAAAACGCGAAGTTAATACGATTTTTCCCCTTTTAAATTGATAACTCGTGTAGAACGTGAAAGATAATTAATCAGAGTAGTTTCCTTTTTACTATCTCATTCTCATTTTCTTCATCTTTACTGGCACTGATTTGACTATGACTATGACCTTACATTTGTTGCATGCGCTGTGAAACCCTTAAAAACAAACAATTAGGGCTAACTTCCTCTTTCATGAACTAATTGTGGATTTTTAAGAAAATTAATCTTAAATTTTTGCAAACTTTTTGCAAATTTTGTTGTATTTAGCTTGCAAAATTGGAGTGTTTTTTTTTTTCAAGTAAGACTGATAAGAAATGTGAAATTTGGATTTTGTTTCTTCAACAAAATATATTTTACTAAAACATAAAAATTGAATCCGTTTCATACTTTCATATGACTCGATATACAATTTTTAGCATGTAGCCTACACCCTAAAATCCAATCCGACATAAATAGGCTGTTTTGAGACAGTGGTTCACATAGGGGGCCTACTGACTTTTCGGTAATACCGGTTTGCCGATTGGTAACGTGTGTAGTATAATACAAAGAGAAAAAAAAAAAAAGAACTTGAGCTTTTATATAGCGCAATATCCACTAAACGTATTCAAAGTGCTTTACAAAGGGTCCCTGACCAACAACAGCACGTAACATTCGTGTAGAACGAGACATGACGCCTGTTAGGCTACATTACAATTTTATTTCCGACAGAGACAACGCTGTTAACGGCCAGTTACTCATTTTACATCCGAGTACGATGAGAGAATGCAAGTAAAGAGCCTTTTTCCAAGGATTTCTCGTTCCGGAAGCAAGTGTCATACCACAAGACCACAGAGTCGAACTAGAGGAGTAAGTTAGTAGTTAAGTCATAAGGCCATCGTGCAGAGAAATGGCCGAGACGACAAGCACTTTTATCTGGGGAAACTCTTGAGTTCGGTCCCGGATGTCAGCATTTCTTCTTTATTTTTCTTGGAATAAGACACTTAATCCCTATTTACCCGCTTGGCAGCGCTGCAGTGTGGCCTACGCAGTGTTATTTCAGGAAGAAATAGATAAAGATAATAATGTGAAATTGAATGTAAGCTTCAATTTAATTACAAAAACAAATCAAATGAACGTTTCGGGTTTCCCCTTTATCAACAAAACAGGATGAATGAAACACCACAGATGAATGACATTATTAAATAAAGGTGTTGACAAATTTTGTAACTACATTGTCTGGTATTTCTGGATGGTTTGTATTGATGAATGCATGGTATGTTTTTCAAAGTTTTTGTCGTAGTTTTCTGATGCGATATATTGAGCAGAATTGGTGATTTAGTTGTGCATTAGTTTTGTTTTTGTTGAGATCTTGTGAAGAGTAAGAGTAGCTAGCTGCATTATCTAGGGTCCATGAAGTGAACCAATTAAATATGTATCTTTTTTTAAAGACCAACAACTAAACAGCAATTTGGCCTGGGATTAAGCTTGAACTACGTCGGATATGTGACCCTTCGCCTCAAAACAGTATTAAGTTGAGATGGCTAAGATATTGAAAATTGAATTTATAGCCAGAAATATCAGACTTGTGTTGAGTTTGTATGTTTTATTGAGGAGAATGGACACCATATTTTAGGGTGATAATGCCAACATTGATATTTTTGACCAATTTAACATTTATTTTGGCTTTTAAGCATATGATTCGTTCCAACATAATACCGTTTTGAGACGATGGGTCACATATAGTCCAGTGAAAACTGGATATATCAATGATCGCAAGATAAGTTTAAAACGATCACTATTATAATCCGCTTTCTCGAGAGGAATAATACGTTCAATACCATTGTGTTTTCAAAAAGCAACTTCAAAGCAATGCGAATTAATTTTTATTCCCTAGTTATCCTTCCCCCCTCCCACGTTACCACTCACTACCTTTTGCACAAACTAGTATTATATTGTTTCTGACCAGCACTTTAACAGAAACTTTTTTTTTTACCAGTATGCACAATTTCATACATTTTCAAATTTTCAACCAACCATGTAGCTTGGAATCTGTTGAGTCAGAAGTAATTTGGGGGTCTGAGGTTTAAGCAATCCTTAATTTTTGGGATGATTTTTTTGTACACATACAAATACATGTTTTCTGTCCGTTTTGAGTGGCACTGTTCTATACACACCTTTTCAGATACAATTACACAATATCATACCAGTGCCTGCTGTCCACTTTTTAAAAGATTCAGACCAGACACGTGTGTTTCAGTTGGTTCCCTTGTTCAATTGGGTGGGACGCAAACTTAATGTTGACATACTTACTTACTTAATCCTTGTTGGGTCTTAAGGCACACTGGGCATCCACCAGACATCTAATTTTTTTGCAATCGGCTGCTTTTGCGGTGACTGTATTCCAGGACAGGCCTGCTTCCTTTAATTCTTTCTCCATGGTCCTTCGCCAGGTTTCTTTGGATCTTCCCCGCTTTCTCTTCCCATCTGCTGTCCAGTACGGGGCTGTCTTGGGAAGTGACCCTTTTTCCATTCTGGCCACATGACTCAGCCAATGCCATCTTCTTCTTTTTATTTGGCTTTCAATGCTAGTGCAGTCAGCTTTCTTTAATAGATTCACTGATTTTATTTTTTGTAGGCCAATGTTGACATAGGTAGCGATTTTTAATTATGGTATAATATCCTCGTGATTTAAGAGACAATTTTAGTTATTTTGGTAACATCGTGGCAGGTGGCAGGTATTCCAGATTTTATGCTAATAATCTTGGAAATGATGATTAATTATGTTTTGATTTGGAAACTTTCATTCAATTATAAAACACCTAGTCTATTAAATTCGTAAATAATGGGAGGGAAAGATTCTTGAATGACATTGATAAATGATATCGGGGGGGGGGGGGGGGGGGGTGGTGGGAGGAGTGATTCCATGGATGAGCAGAAAATGATTTAGGTCAATCAGAGAAAAGGTATAAATATAGAAAATCAGAGCGAGTCTGTCAGTAGGAAGCCAGTCATCAGTTTTGTTGTGTCCTTGTGATGCTATTTCGTGGAATCCATTGTACACACTTTACAAATTCAAATATTTGATATGGAACATCATATACACATGTCACCCAATTTATCTTTATGATAAACTGAAGTTATAAACATCAACCCGATCCCTTTGTTCGTCATCCGATTGAAAATTGCTTAAAATGATTTAGGTCAACAGAGAAAAGGTATAAATAAAGAAAATCAGAGCGAGTCTGTCAGTCAGAAGCCAGTCGTCAGTTTGTATATAAACACACACACACACACACATATATATATATATATATATATATATATATATATATATATATATATATATATATATATATATATATATATATATATATATATATGAGCCAAGGTCAAAAGGTGCCCGCCTGATACCAGTGTTAAGAAAATTTGATTTTTACTTAATTATGGGCTGTTTTCATTGGGTTAATGCTTGTAATCAATTGATAATATGAAGAAGAGATAAAATGAGATAGCTCAACATACTCTGTTCAACAGAATATGAAATAAACAACTTGAAAGTCAAATTTCAATACTGTTTGGCATGTACTTAAAACGAGGTCAACGCATCACCTTTTTAGAAATCATGTAGAAATTAAATGTGATGTTTTAGCTCACGTGATTGAAATTTGACTAATAGTATAAAGTCAAAATTTACTTTTAAACGCAATTGCAGTATATTACATATCTGATTAAGTTTCATATAGAGTTCTTAAAAAGTTGGTGTTGCTTGTGACCTTTGGTGTCATCAAACACAGCACAATACTAAGACTCGACACGAAACTTTAAAGCTCATGTTTAATGTTTATAAAATGTTTTATTATGAGAAAAAAGCATAGATTTACTATCTGAATTCAAATCTTGGAGTAAATGT
>NC_088362.1:45945234-46057734 GCF_034508935.2 Berghia stephanieae
CAACTAGTGCATCGGCAGTGTCATACAAGTGGGATAACGTCAGTACAGCATTGTAGTTCTGAACTATGACTTCACCTGTGCTGTACGGCCATACAACCTGTCAGAATATGAAACAATAAAAATATTTATTCAGAAGATTAAAAATGTCTTTACTGTATTGTGCTGAAGGATGTCACTAACAGTAAAACTCTAAGGATGATGTAGTATGTAGCCAAGCACAATTATCCAAATATTTTTTTACTACACTCATTGTGAGTACAACTTGCATTCAGTGAGACCTTAGATTTAAAGAGAACCTAGCCCAACAGACTCCAATGAGAGATCTCTCTAGAGTGTACATCTTTCTGTTTTTTTGTTTGTTTTTTTGGGGCTACTCTTCTATGTGCCATTTATATTTAATAGTATCATTAAGCATAATTGTAAAACACTTTTATTACGAAACTATATTCAAATTAATCTAAACAATCAAATTCATAACTTGATGACCAGGGCCCTTGTAGCTAAACTCAATTGGAAAAGCACCATATTCCTGTACAAATATACCTGACCCCATATAACAATGATTTTTTTCATTAGATCTTTTTCCCATATGCTTAATCAATCAGCCCCAAATAGGTGATTTTCCTCCTTCTAGATCAAATGAACAGCATTCTGCAATAGATCAGCACGACATTTAGCAAGTGTAACTGTTTCGTTATACAGAAACTGGGATAAACTATAAACCTGTGAGCCTAACACAACTAAATTAAATAAATATAATAAGTATTGTCCAAGAAAAATCTCTGAATTAGATCAAGAAACCTAATTTAAAAATTCATTAGAACAGATGTGACACACTTCCATTTAAGAAATTAAATCATTTATTTGGTTAAAGTAAAAGAGACATAATAGCTTTCTTCTAAAGATCAAGCAGAAAGTCTGAAATTTAGGAATAGATCAAAATGGGGATAAAAAAATCAGCATGTTAATTATATCTCTATGATAATGACACTAAAGGAAAAGAAATAAAAAAAGGTACAGATTACCTGGTTCATAATGAAGGCATGAGGAAATTCATCCCGTAAACTTTGTGTTACATAAGCGCCCACTCCTGATCCAGTTCCACCAGCAAGACTCAGAAGGTTAACAAACCCTCCAAGACGATCACACTTTTCTGCTTCCTTGCGAATTAAATTCATGACATCTGAATTAGCTTTTGGTCCATGAATACAAAATCCATGAGCCCAATTATTACCCGATCCTCGCTTTTGACAATACCATTGTTGGGGTGAATAACTCCATTTGCCCCCTTTCTTTGCTTGCTGCATTGTTTGAGAAATTGCTTTAGTTTCCATGTCTACAAGAATGGCCCTTGCTTTCAATAATTGACTGTCGCTGTGTTGACTACTCTCTGATGAAGAAAAAAATGTTTCTGTTGACTCATCAACATAGTCTTTATTTTCTTTTGGAGAGACACCTGTTGCTTTTGCATACAAATCATCTATTATAGTTGAGAAAATCTGGCCACCAACTTGATTTCCACATTGACCAATTTGGAGCGTTACCACTGACATCTTATCAAGATTATATCGTGTCGAATATGTATAATCAAACAAGTCTGCTGATACTCATTTAGTTTCTATGTTGATGTACATTTGTCATCAAATCCAAACTATTTAGAAAGATCCTTTGGGGTCACTGAAAATGAACAAATCATCATTGTTATTATCATTGTTCTATTTATTATCATCATTCTTCTTCTTATTATTAACTTTCAATTGAGCATTTACAATGGTGATCGCATGCCTTGTGTTTGGGAAGCAGAAAAAAATGGGCATTTTGTGATCAAGACCAGATAATGTATCGCTCAGACACCACTGACATGGTTATAGTCGGTGCTGGTGCTGTCAGATCAAGAGTGAAAACTGTTGTAAATACATACAAATACACACACAGAGAAGGGGGGGGGGGGGGTAGTTTCGAAAACTCAGTAGAGCACTCGCTTCAAACACAAAAAAGTAGAGATCGATCTCTGGTGAAGTCGAAATTTTATCTGTTCCTCTCCCTCCTCCTCCCAGCAGTGATTGGGTATCTGAGCCTGTTAGATTGGGTGATAAGTACTTTGCAATAAATTAGCATCCTCTATAAAGGGTAGCAAGCTGTTTAACACTGTACAGAGAGAGAGAGAGAGAGAGAGAGAGAGAGAGAGAGAGAGAGAGAGAGAGAGAGAGAGAGAGAGAGAGAGAGAGAGAGAGAGAGAGAGAGAGAGAGAGAGAGAGAGAGAGAGAGAGAGAGAGAGAGAGAGAGAGAGAGAGAGATGGAGGTTGAATAACACCAAATAGCGATGAAACGTGACCAAAGGCAGTGGATGGTTGTGTAAGATAAAAAGTCATGTGGACCGGATTCTGATTAGGATATGTTGTTGGATCTACTTTTGTGCCAGTGTATTAATAAATTATAACTAATATGATGAAAACAAGAAAATAAATAGTAAATTAGTGGTCGGTCGAGAGACAGATAACATTGAGGATTCATTTGCAAAATAATACAACCCCCAACTACCAGATAAACAAATTATATGAACAAATAAAGACCTATAAAGTTAACAGGCCTTCTGCACATTCCTTGAACTAAGGGAAACAACCCAAGTATTCCTTTAACTAACCCAAAGAAGAAAAAAAATAAACCTAGCACCTTTAACTAACCCTAATAGGAAAAACAGAAACCCTAGGACCTTTACTATGACCTAAAACTAATCCTAATAGAAAAAAAAATAGCCTAGGAAATTGAGCTAACCTTAAAAGAAAAAAAAAACCCCAAAAACTCTAGGACTGCTCTGCACTGCCTTTCAATATTTCAATGACAATGGCGGCGGAAAACCAAAACAATGGTCATATAAGGAAATTTGAAACTTTTACCAACCAATCAAGGTTTGTTTTCAAAATGCTACTACTAAAATTGACAAATTGAATAAATAAACGTCTGACAAACGACCCACAGTTAAAATAACAAAAGAAAGTGAAGATACCTTGAGGAATGTACGGAAGGCCCCAATATTTAATGGTGGGTGGACCAGGGACCGATTTGCTGATTAACAAGTTATTTACAGATTGAAAAAAAAAGAAAAAAAGGCAGAAATACAGTTTTCACTTCCAAATTTCGGGAAGCCTTCCACAAGTTTCTGGCAGTGAAGGGAAACAACCCAAGTACAGTCCATGCCAGTGTTGGGGACACTGCCTAATCGGGGCAGCTGCTATATTGGGACAATTCCTTGTGAACTGAATTTTTTATATATAAAAAGTCATACACCCTTTCCAATTCCCAGCCACTTTATTGGGACGTCCTGCCACTTAATGGGGATGACATTTGAAAATGACCGTCCCCATAAATTTAAAAGCACTTTTTTGTTGTCTTCAATCATTTAAAATAATGATTCATAAAATGCAAATTAGTCACTAACTGGACGGTCAACCGGGTGTGAACAATATTAGAATTTACCTGTATCCCCTGTTAGTGTCTATTGAGACAACCAATCTGGTGTGTGGTTGAACCTTTTGTCATAGTCATGGTCATCACAATCACAGAGATGTGAACATCCCTTATCAGAGTCGACTACCATTGGGTATTATGTTCAAATTTAAATGCATTCTTCTGAAGTATGCACAGCATTATAAAATTGATTCATGAAATTTCAAAGGACCACATTTAACATTAACATGTTTGTGAGGTTGATTGAATTTTGAAAATTTAGGTGCAAATCTTTAGCAAAACTTGTTGCAGATTTTGCAATTTTTCATGGCAAATTTTTGCAAATTGTGGGTTTTAAAATAGAAAAAAAACTGCGGGTAAAGGAGAACAACGGCCTGCGAGTATCCATTCACATACCCGTTGGGCTATCATTGACTATCCTCACAAAAGACACGGGTACAGTCAGTACGACTACAATTTGACAAACAAATCACCTCGAATTTCGGAGTCTGGGAGAACTGAGAGGGGACGGCTTCTTCGAATAGAATGAGCTGATAATAGAAAGGCAGTGATGATATACCATTTACTTGAACGCTGTTCTATAATAATAAATCAGAGATACTTACTTGAAAACTAATTACACTTGAAAGTTTAAGGGCTCTTTGGGCTTGGGTTGACATGTTGAAACCGAAACAACCACAAACTACAAACATCAAAAAATTTCTAAGTTTAGTTCAACTTTGTATGGCAGTTTTAACAGTCACATGAAAAAGTTCATCATCAGCAGCAATTTTTACCCTTCTTCATAGGAGAGCGTTGATTGAGTTTCTTTCGTCAACAATGATGAAAACATGTGAAACCGAAGTCTATGACGCAGAGGTAAAATATGATGAAGATTGGCATAATTATGAAAGATACGAATATGATGATTATAACATGCCGATGAGGTGATTCGGGATAGAGAAATACAATGTCATTTCCATCCCCAGTCAGAAAGAAATCTACACTTCAACTTCAAATAAGATTAAAATCTGAGTAGTTAAACTTAACAATAACTCTAACTCTAACGAAGAATACGCATGGATGGCATATGCATTGTCTGCTGGCTGGGACCCACCCACAAAACACCTTGTTGATAAACTGGAGCCGCTCGTTTTGTTACTGGAAATTATAGGAAACATCAAGTGTGAGCAACATGATTGATGCTTTTGTGGCAAGTTGCTACATTGCTATGCAGATACTTAGACTTTTAGACTTATTATCACTGAGTCAGTGACTGACCAACGTTGACGACCCCTGAATGTCCCTGGAAATTGATTTTAGACTAACGATTATAAACAAGGAATACAGAGAGATTAGAAAAGACCTCAGAAAATTCTCATACTACGCAAGAACCATCAACAGATTGGAACCATTTTCATTTACCGTGGGAAGTTACATCTGCACCCACTTGCTAAATTTTGAAATGGTTTTTGTAGGACTTTGTTTCATATTGTTATTAGGAAGTCTAATGTCTTTGCAAAAGTTCAAATCAATGTAATTCATTATTGTCAATATGTAATTGGTAAGTGATACTGTTGATGTTCATATTCATGGCAGTCAACAATGTGGATGGTGAAATAGATCAAAAATACTTATGATGATTAATCAAAATGTATTTTAGGTCTTCGACATCCATATATTGTATGTGCTGGGGAATCTTGAAACATCTACATCCTTCACCCTTACTTTTTATTCTGAAATGTATTTTTTTTATCAAAAACTGATATTGATGCTCTTTCTTATTATATCAATCAGATTATGGTAGCTCCAATGAAATGATGGGACAATTTTAGATCGAGTCATATTGCTGTTAGTTTTATCTATTTGAAACCAAAATGCTGAATCAGTTTCTTGAGGCACTGGTTGCCAGAAAACAAAATGTACGACTGTGGTTGTATTTGACAGCAGGCTTGGGGGCTGCATGGTTTGTCTATCAACAACAGAAAAAGAATGGCCATATTCAACAGGAGGTAAGTTGTGGTTTGCCTTAAACATGACAGGTCTTTTTTCTTAAAGGTCTTTAGTGCGATGAGTCCCATGGTATTGGATTCTATACCAGCATCGGCTTCTACATACTATGCATTAGATGGGATTTTGATATTTAGCAAAATATACCCTCTATCAGATCAGGTTAGATCAAGTTACCACGGCAATCGTTGCTTTCTAGTTCTAGTCACAGAAGCTGGCAGGAAAAAAAAATAAATAATAAAACAGCTGTTATTATAATCGACCCATTTACATCTGAATGACAGATAAGAAATGTACTGCACTTTTAAATACGAGGGTTTTTTTTTTTTTGGCTGGATAAACTTAAGGGGGAGCAGTAGCGAAAATGCTAAATTGTATCTTGAGCTCTGCTTTCCCACAATTTGTATTCACAAGTACTCCAATACACCTCTTTAAGCCACTAGGATAAAAACTAAAAAATGAGTTCAATAAGATAAAAATTCTGTATAGTATGATTTATGAGATATTATATTAACTAAAAATGCCCAAACAGTGGGAAAAATCAATTTTCGGTAGTTTTGACTACTGTTCCCCTTTAATAAACAGTAAAATTTATTCTTCTTTAGTTTGATCAGGAAATTATCATAGGTTTCTTTTTTTTTTTTTTGTTTTTTTTTTTTTAATTATGTAGATCAGTCTGACGGAGTCAATGAGATTATTTGAAGACGTAGAAGCAGATTCGTTGTGCTTTTCATCCTACCTGAAGCTGTCGCTTTGTCAAGTCTCCACCAGTTTAAATGCTTTTTAAAATCAGAAAATAGGAATAGTGTAATACATATATAAGTGATGCAATTCCAATCTCATTCAAATAGGACAAGTACCCATATTAACTTTTATTGTGTGAATGACCTTAGATTTCTATGGTGTACTTGGTGTTTCTCAAAAAATGAATGTTGTGTCCTCACCAAAAATGGTCCAATTTTGAGAAATATTATAATGGTAACTTACGTGCCTTTGATGGGAAGATTGTAGGGTAGAGTTTTGGAGGAGACCCCTGGGTTCTTTCTTATGACACTTGAATCTTTAAGTAAATCTCCTAAGGTGTTACTTTTAAAATAATCTAATCAGTCGTTTAAAATTAAACTCTGGCTTTGAATCTGCTCTACAGCACATTGAAATTAACTTTTTGAATTCTTAATTCGCTGTAGATTTTTTTAAAATTTAAAATTAGATTTTTATTATTTATATATATAAAAATGATAACAAGCAGTAGAATGGCATCCCTTCTATAATTATTTTTTGTCTTCCCTCCCTCTGCTTCTTCCAGACACCCGTCAAAGAAGAAAAGAAAGGGAGACGTGCTAAACAAAAAAGAAAACTTCACATTCTATTTGGATCCCAGACAGGAAAGTCAGAGGTGATTTGATATTTTTAAAATTATTATTAGACGAATTTATTATTATTATTATTATTATTATTATTATTATTATTATTATTATTATTATTATTATTATTATTATTATTATTATTATTATTATTATTATTTTTTTATTTTTTTTTTATTTTTTTTTTTAATTATATATTATTATTATTATTATTATTATTATTGTTATTATTATTATTATTATTATTATTATTATTATTATTATTATTATTATTATTATTATTATTATATTATATTATTATTATTATTATTATCATTATTATTGTGGGGGGGGGGGGGGAAGAATGTGTAGAATAGAAAGAGGTTTAAAATGTATCCACTGAAATAATGCAATAAGGTGGTAAAATTAATAATCCAGAAGTATGACAAATGTACAGTGATCCTTAAGAAATGAAGTGCTCATGAATGTGAACAAAACATGACAATATCTAATCCAACGATAAATAAAATAACACAAACTTAAGAAACTAAAGATGTAAGAAATACCACAGAGGCGATAGTCCAGTGATATTCCAGTCCTCGGGGGGTTTAAACATCAAGGGTTTTAATCAGATGTGTTTCCTGTTTACGACGAGATTTGAGATGTTAATTGGATATTGCGATATTTAAACGCTTAAGTTTTTGTTGTTTTTTGGGTTTTTTTAATGAAGGATTGTTAAACTCATTGATAATTGTGATTATATATATATAAGCATTTTCATGGTTATATTGAGAAACAGTCAGTAAATTGTGAATTATATCTATTCATTTTGAGTGGCACATGCATATTATTTGTTTCATGAAATATTAAATGCTAACATTTATATATATATGTATTGTACATCATTGTAAATCATCTGATTGTCCTCAGAAATTTGCTCGTGATCTAAATGATCACATTTCCACATTTGGCTATGATGTATCTTGTCAAAACCTTGCAAACATTGATCAAGAAAGCTATTTTGCTACACAGGTATGTTTCAAATCAAGTCTTATTAATACGAGCCAAGTCTTTTATTAATTGAAGAAATAGTTTGCTTTGCATCAGGACATTACATGGATGATTTCAGAGTTTCAGTTTATTATTCGTTGTTTAATTGCAAGCCAACTATTATAAAGGTATTACAATACCGTTGTCATTCAACAATGTGGTCTAGTGGTATGACACTCGCTATCGGATCAGAAGGTCCTGGGTTTGAGCCTCGCTTGGCCCATAGTTTGAGTCCTTGGAAAAGGCTCTTTACTTACATTCTCTTACTGTACTCAGGTGTAAAATGAGTACATGGCCGTTGACAGCATTGCCTCTGTTGGAAAAAGTTGTAATATTGCCCAAAAGGCGTCATGTCTCATTCTGCATGTTAAGTGTTGCTGTTGGTCAGGGATCCATTGAAAAGTGTCTTGGGTATGTTTACTGGGTATTGTTCTATGTAAAAAGCTCAAGCTCAAGTTGTTGTCACTTCATTTCAATGAAATCAAGTGAACGAGGCTCCTGTCAGCAATCCAATCAAATTGGGACTGTGCCCATTTTCAACACCTTTTTTTCTTTTTCTTCAGAACTGCCCATCAGAATCTACTTTTATTAATGGTTGATTCTTTTCTCCAAATTTGGATTTTTTAACGATATCCATGAATGGGAAAATTGAAAAATAAAAGAATTTTAATCCTTACTTATTAGTGAATATATTTTCAAATGAATTAACATTACCTGGAAGGTCCTGGGATTAAGCCCCGCTTCAGGGTTTTCATTGTTTCCCCCCCTTAGGCAAGATTATTAAACCCTAATTTGCTCACTTTGGACACAAGGGTGGTTCCTGTTGCAATCATTATTGTGAAGTTGTCTATATTCCTTCATATGAAATGCCCAGGCAATGGCTTCTAATGATGCATTTCTTTGGTGGTAAATCAGATATATTCAAATAAGTATATATGACTTACTTATAATTACTATTGTATATTAAACCTTTTTTTTTTCTTATTTGTATCTCCAGGCAGAAGAAGGGAACATCTGTATTATAGTGATTTCCACTTACACAGATGGGCAGCCCCCAGAGAGAGCCAAATGGTTCTATACATGGCTACAGGATGTGGCCCAAGATTTCCGTGTGACCAAAGCAACATTGACAGGTCTCCAGTATGCTGTGCTTGGATTGGGAAATTCTTTATACGTGGATAACTACAATGCTGTATGTTTCTGGGTGTTTTTTTTTGTGAGGGGGGGGGGGGGGCAGTGTTTTTTGTTGTTGTTGTTGTTTTTGTTTATATTTTTTTTTTTAATTTGGTTTCTTTGTTTTTAACTTGATAACTTATGGCCCAGCCCACTTATCAAAACGTACAATGGTGTAACTGAACTTCTTTCAAATCATATTTTCCTGCATTATTCATCTAGTTAAAATGTTTAAATATTGTTATCTGGTTTCGATTAGCATTTTTTAAAAATAATGTCATAAGGTTGAGTTGTTTTTTAAAACATTTTTATAGAGTCTGTTTTTTCTCTGGTCCCTCATCTCACCTAGCAGTAATGGAGATTCTGAAGAAAAAACTAGATCTTGTTGAATTTTTTCCAAGTCATTACAAACAATGATTGAAAAAAAATGACTTAAAACCACTTTTATCAATAACCATTTAGACATTGTGAGCAATGGTTGGAAGCAACCACTATTAGTATGACCTATGAGTCATTAATTGTAAACAATGGTTTGAAAAATTGGTTTGTAACTACTTTTATCAATGACCATTGAGATATTGCAAAGAATTATTCCTATGATTGTGTCAATGATTTTGTGTTGTTTGCTTAAAACATTAATGCTTTTTTCCTTCCTTTTTTTTTTTTCATGCTTGCTGGCTTAGACCAACTTTTGATCCATAGTCTCTTGATTATCCCTACATATTCTGTTTCTGTTGTTGGTATAACCTTATTATGTTGCAAACCTTACGAAAGAAAAAGAGAGAGAAAAAAGCATTTATCCTTCAAGAAAATTACATTGTGATTATGTATTTGGGTAGTGCTATCACAGACAGTGCTAGTAGTAAACATATAGCATAAGTTTAATTTTAAAACAAAGCATCGTATTTTACTTATGTTATCTTTATCATTAATTTATCACGATATTAAGTTATATTTTTTTGCCTGTAGGTAGCCAAGAATGTTGATGGATGGTTTCACAGCTTGTCCGCAAACAGAATCTTGCCAGAATCCTATTTAGATGAAAATGTCGTGAAAAGTGAAAACAAAGGCAAGATTACTCAACCTTTTTTTCTCTTCTTGTTGATGTTGTAAATTATTAGGGACTGACTGATTTTAGAATTCTCCCTCATGAATGAATGAATTATTTATAGAAACTCTTATTGTAGGCGACTCTTTGGTCTAGTGGACTGAATCTCGGCTTTTAACTTGTGGACCATTGGTTCAAATTCAATCAAGGACAATGCAAAATGATGTCTTGGATGAGGCTATTTAGTCACATGCTCTCACTATATTCAAGTGTAAAATGAGTACTTGGTCAGTAACAGCATTGTATCTCTATTTTTTTTTTAATGTAATAACTTACGGGCATAATTTTGGAGTTCCCTATAGCTCAGTTGGTAGAGCACTTGCAAAAGGCTTTAGATCGAATCCAGGTGAAGGCTAGATTGGTTTTTTGGACCCCTCTGTCCACCCAGCAATGATTGGATGTTCAACTGGTGGAAATTACTTTATGATTAACTAGTGTTCTGTCCAAAGAGTAGCAAGCAATTTGTCCATTTCACTGCATAGAAACCTGGGTAAACTCCGGCTCCATAGACCTAAAGACATCATGTGTTACTGTTGGTATGTTGGTATGTTTTGAGCACATTTAGTTTTTGTTATACAATTAATTTTTTTTTAAAGGCTTGTACCTTCAACTTTTGACCCCCCCCCCCCCCCCAAAAAAAAAAAATTTAAAAAAATACACAAAACATTTTACTCACCTGTGGTATAATAGTCAATATATTACACTGTTCAGATAGAAGAAAGGAATCAATGCCTTAGTTTTTCAAACAAATATAAACTAAGAGTAAGAGACACATAGCTTCAAGGTGGGGTTCCCGACTTCCCATAGTGGGCAGGGAGGTACTTGCTGTGTCTTCCATCCCCCTGTATCGGTCTGTAGGATCTTGTGCTTGTGTCTGGGTGAGATTTTTAGGTGATCTCAAACCAAGTACTCTGATAGTGTGCTCTTGGAATCTACATCTGTTCCCTATTCGAACCAATTCTTCTTTGTCTTACTTTTTTCTCAAGTCCTTTTAATTGTAAATCTAGAATGTTTTTACAATCCAATTTTCTTCCTTTTTACTGGCTCTGATATGACCTATATGTGTTGCAAACGCCGTAAAACCCTTAAAAACAAAAAAAAATCATTTTTAAATAGACACATAGCTTACAGCATAATTTACTTAATTAAGATCAAGGCTCTTTCTTCACATTATTAGAAGGAATTCTGGTTTTGCGCAATTCTTTGAAACATTTAAGTGAACTCACATCATTTGGATTCCATTTATCAATAGAGAAAAAAAGTTCTGTTTTGGTCTAAGATCATGGAATGACTGATTGGATAAAGACTCTAACATCCAAAAGACCCAATTTGGAGCCCTGCCTTTGGCATCATTTTTTTTTTTTTACTTGTTTACAGTGTTGCACTTTAGGCTTTAGGGGATGTCTGTTATATTGGGAGTTTGGAATGTTGAACAGAGATTCCAATCGGCTGAAGTTAATTTTTAACATATGGACAAGAGTGAAAAGAAATCTAGTTTAGAGGAGGAGCTATTTGGTCTTTTGATTTGATTTTTTTCTTTTCTTTTTTTTTTTTGGGGGGGGGGGGGGGGGGGTTTCTAGGTAATGTTGAACATAGATTCCAATTTCCCTTTGAGCTGAAGTCAATTTTTAACATATGGACAAGTGAAAAGAAATCTAGTTTAGAGGAGGAGCTCTTTGGCCTTTTGATTTCATTTTTTCTTTATTTTTTTTTTTTTTTTTTTTTGTTTTTTTTTTTTTCTAGGTTTGTCTGGAGATTTCAATGCTTGGTTGGAAAAGTACAGTAAGTACATTCGATATGCCATGGAGGGAAAATCCATAACAGTCAAAGATTGTGGTGAAACCTGCAAGACCTGTGGTTGTTCGTCTGATAAGGAGAAAAAGACCCATGAGTCTGTGAAGTGTGCTAGTGATGATGATGACGAAGATTCACATCAAGAGGTTTGTCCATTCAAGATCATGAATATTTTTTAAATCTCAAGATGTTGATATTATATAAAATCGTCATTGTAAAGAATTTTTTTACTGATTGATTTAACTCTTACAATATAAAAAACATATTGACATATCTTGGAGGAGGATGAGACTTTTTGTGATGGGGAAGACAATACTTGCTGTCTCTTCTCTATTTCTATAAATATTGCTCCTTTTATGTCACAATTTTACGTTGAAAATAGCGCTACCTTGTTTTGATCTTTGCTAAAGGACAAGGTTAATTTTTAATTCTGAGAACTTAAAAAAATTATATCATACCTTTTCATGGATACGGAAGAGACATGGTGACACATTGTCTCCTCAAACCTTGACATCTGTCTTTATTCCCCTTAATTGCAGATGTAGAAATTTCGGTGTTTAAGTCTTTCAAGACACAGCGGACCTATAGTCGTGCCAAATTTATTTTCATTTTGTTTTTTTATTTTTTGTCGTAGCATCTTAAGCAGCAAGGGCATCACTCTAAATTAATTTAATTATCTTATTTTTATTAATTTAACTTCCTTTGATCATAGGATGCATTATTCACTGAGTTTTCAAAAAAATTATTATTCATAATAAACTCAAATCTGACTTGTTTTCTTTTACCATCATAACTGAAATAGGAGGTCACAGACTTGTATACCAAATTTAAGCTAAGAGTGTATGAAACAAGTTTGTGGCATGCTCTGCATGAAACTGAGAGAATGGGACAAAATGTTAATTAAATAATTAAGTCATCAAAACATATTAGTCAAATTAGAAGACAGAATACATTTTTGATGGTGTAAATGATTATTTTTATTGAGATGTTTAGATATGTATACAAAATCAAATACTTGTTATGCATCTCAGTAGTTTGTCTTTGACGACATTTTTATTCATTGATGATATTGCTCTATTATGATTCTTGTGCTTTCAAAGGAAATTTACAGCGATGAAGAGGAGGAGGAAGAAGAAGAAGAAACAGCTCCTGCTAAACCAGACATAGTAGACTTGGAGGATTTGGGAAACATTATGAATAAAGTCAAGGTTAGTGGAAAAATATATTTTATAAATATAATTATAGTTATAGAGTATCTGCAGGTATTTTATCGTTTTCTTCACCATTAGGCTTAGAATAATACTTTAAAATATTTTTATTTGTATATGTGGCACTATAATTTTTGTAATAATGCAATTAGATTTGAGACTAATCTGCTATCCAGCACTCTCATGGCAGGAAATCATGTTTTTTTTTTTTTAAATGGATACACTTAAGATTTCACCATTCTTATCATATCTCTCTCGTGTAAAATACAAGACATCATAAATGCAATAGGAATGGTATTTTGTCACACGTGATACCCATATAAATGATAGATATCTATTTGATTTTATCTTTTTTGTCACATTCATAAACATTGTTTATATATGGATGTTAATTCTTCTTTTTATAATTTAAATGTAAACTTTATTTGTATTTAATTGAGATGTGTATTATTAATTTTAGTTTTTTTTTTTTTTTTGTAGGACCTTATGATGTAGAATTGGTGCTCCTTCGGTTCCCCTCTCCCATCCCCCTTATTTTAAAATTTTTGATATTCATTTTAAATAAATAGCACATTTCTGATGTTTTAAAGTATTACCACAATAAACACATACCAATATGTGTAACACTTATAGCACATGTCAGTGTCAGTATTTGTACACATTCATCAATACACACCCACTCGAACACCTGTAACATACCCATTGTGACACTAATAAAGATAGACATCTGTATGTATTTGTAACAAGAGTAAAGGCTTGTTACATGCCTTCAGACCGATAAAATGGGAATGTAGAAGGACTGGAGTCAACTTTTGTAAACATATTTTCAGAAGTCCAAACAGACAAATGACGAGGAAGGTCAGGGAGATGGACCAAGGGAGATGATCACTCCACTTCTCAGAACTTCATTGGAGAAGCAAGGATACAAATTGATTGGTTCCCACTCTGGGGTTAAGCTGTGTAGATGGACAAAGGTATGGATACTATCGATCGATGTGTCTGTTTTGTTTTTTTGTTGCATGAAGTAAATCTATAAGTAAATTTATTTTTAATTTTTTGAATTAGAATTTCCCATATTTAAGATCTTTTCAAGTTATACAGTGGAACCTCCCGATTACGACACCTCTGAATAGCGACAACCTCCTGATAATGACATTGACCCGTGGTCCCGATTTTTTTTCTATAAAAAACCTCCTATTAACGACGCACTTTTTGATAATACCTCTGAATAACGACATCATTTTGGCGATTTTCGGCAGTTTTCGTAGATATCTGATACTAAAAATACCGAGTATGAGTACTCAAAGTTTATGAAAACGATTCCTGCTTGAACCAATGAGAACGCAGCTTTTGAAACCAATGAGAACGCAGCTTTTTTTTGACGAATCTTGGCTGATATGCATTAATAAAAACCAAGGTATAAATGTAGATGTCTAAGTGTAAGCAAGTAAACACAAAATCTTGGAAAACGTGATATTATGTGGTGATAGTAGTAGTAGTAGTAGTAGTAGTAGTAGTAGTAGTAGTAGTGTAGTAGTAGTAGTAGTAGTAGTAGTAGTAGTAGTAGTAGTAACACAAAATCTTGGAAAATGTGATATTATGTGGTGATAGTAGTAGTAGTAGCAGTAGCAGTAGTAGTAGTAGTAGTAGTAGTAGTAGTAGTAGTAGTAGTAGTAGTAGTAGTAGTAGTAGTGTAGTAGTAGTAGTAGTAGTAGTAGTAGTAGTAGTAGTAGTAGTAGTAGTAGTATAGTATAGTAGTAGTAGTAGTAGTAGTAGTAGTAGTAGTAGTAGTAAATAGTAGTAGTAGTAGTAGTAGTAGTAGTAGTAGTAGTAGTAGTAGTAGTAGTAGTATGTAGTAGTAGTAGTAGTAGTAGTAGTAGTAGTAGTAGTAGTAGTAGTAGTAGTAGTGTAGTAGTAGTAGTAGTAGTAGTAGTAGTAAGTAGTAGTAGTAGTAGTAGTAAGTAGTAGTAGTAGTAGTAGTAGTATAGTAGTAGTAGTAGTAGTAGTAGTAGTAGTAGTAGTAGTAGTAGTAGTAGTAGTAGTAGTAGTAGTAGTAGTAGTAGTAGTAGTAGTAGTAGTAGTAGTAGTAGTGTAGTAGTAGTAGTAGTTAGTATAGTAGTAGTAGTAGTAGTAGTAGTAGTAGTAGTAGTAGTAGTAGTAGTAGTAGTAGTAGTAGTAGTAGTAGTAGTAGTAGTAGTAGTTAGTAGTAGTAGTAGTATAGTAGTAGTAGTAGTAGTAGTAGTAGTAGTAGTAGTAGTAATAGTAGTAGTAGTAGTAGTAGTAGTAGTAGAGTAGTAGTAGTAGTAGTAGTAGTAGTAGTAGTAGTAGTAGTAGTAGTATAGTAGTAGTAGTAGTAGTAGTAGTAGTAGTAGTAGTAGTAGTAGTAGTAGTAGTAGTAGTAGTAGTAGTAGTAGTAGTAGTTAGTAGTAGTAGTAGTAGTAGTTAGTAGTAGTAGTAGTAGTGTAGTAGTAGTAGTAGTAGTAGTAGTAGTAGTAGTAGTAGTAGTAGTAGTATAGTAGTAGTAGTAGTAGTAGTAGTAGTAGTAGTAGTAGTAGTAGTAGTAAGTAGTAGTAGTAGTAGTAGTAGTAGTAGTAGTAGTAGTAGTAGTAGTAGTAGTAGTGTAGTAGTAGTAGTAGTAGTAGTAGTAGTAGTAGTAGTAGTAGTAGTAGTAGTTAGTAGTAGTAGTAGTAGTAGTAGTAGTAGTTATATATAGTAGTGGTATAGAGTAGTTTGTGAGAGGAGAGGAATTTTATCTAACTCGCAGCGTCCAAATTACCTGTTTTTGTTTGTTTTAAAGGGTTTTACAGCGCGTGTGACACATCTATGTCATATCAGCGCCAGTAAAAAGGAAGAAAATTGGATAGTAAAAAACATTCTAGATTTACAATTGAAATGACATAAGAAAAAGTAAGACAAAGGGGAATGGTTTAAATAGGGAACAGATGTAGATTCCAGGAGCACACTATCAGTGTACTTAGTTCAGATCACCTAAAAGCCTCATCCAGACACACGCACAAGAACCCTCTAAGAGGAATACACTACAATGTTTTGTTTGTTTTGTCAATTTTAATAAAAACTGGTCCCGTGGGCCTTACCACGCCCACTTTGTCCGCCATCTTGGAAACCTCTAAATAACGACACCTCCGGATAATGACATAAAAACTCGGTCCCGTGGCATGTCGTTATCGGGAGGTTCCACTGTATTTGTATTGCTGTCCACTATTATTCCTATTTCTCTTTCAAATTATACAAAATGGAATAACCTTCGACTAATTACGATTACGACAGACTTCAAAGATCCCAAATTTAATAAATACATGTATCACTTCGACAAGACTACCAACCATCATACAAATGACCGATCGTTATGCTATGATTTTTACATCTTATGATTTTTAACTTGTTTTTTAAAAAAGTCCTTGAACTCTCCAAGGAGGATAGCCCATCAAACTTTTCTCAATCTATTCTCTCCTGGACCATTCTCTCTAGGGCTCTCTAGTTGCTTACTTATCCTTCGATTTCCTCTATGGTTGAATCATGAATGTCTCCTTCTGTTTCTTGATTCTATCATTTTTCTTTTTTATCAAACCATAAGGGATATTAATGGGTCAGTGTTTGTTATTTCCTGATGACTTTTTAAAAAACCTATTTCTTTCTTCATCAATCTATTTCAATACATTTGCTGAGTTAAACAATATCAAGGTGTATTCTTAGGCATTGCACTTAAGATACATCACTACCCTGTTTGACTCAGGTCATATGAGTACATAGCCTTATGCTTTGCAATAATGTAAAAGTGATTGTACGAAAAGGATAGTTGAAATTGTAATTTGTATGATATTGATTTCATTTGGCAAATAATTGGAAGAATATTTAAGGCACTTGATTTAGTATAATGAATATGTGATAGAAAATAATGAATACTATGTTTTAAATGTTATTTTCTCCCCTCAATATTTTCCAACGATAGTCCATGCTTAGAGGAAGGGGAGGTTGTTACAAACATTCTTTCTACGGCATTGAGAGCCACAGATGTATGGAGACAACACCAAGTCTTGCATGTGCCAACAAGTGTGTCTTTTGTTGGAGGTAATTTTATCTCACTTTTTCTTGCTCTTCATGGCCAGGATTTTTTAAACTTTTTTTTTTTTTAAATTTACATTCTTGGTTTGTTTGTTTTTTTTTGCCTGGAAGAAGGGGGGGGGGGGGGGGGGGGGGGGGGGGGGGGATTGTGATATGCTTGTGTGTCTGTGGTATGGTTTTTCTTTTTTTTTATTTGTAGATATTATAATAGAAAATAATTCAACAAATGGGGAAAGACTGTTTTATGGTGACTTTTCTTACAGGCAAGCCTATTTTTATTACTATTTTTTTCAGACATCATACCAACCCAGTGGGAACAGAATGGAAATGGAAGATGGATGATGCACAGACTGTCTTTGATGGAGCCTATACAAATCATGTTAAGCTTATCAAACAGTTTAAAGGTAAATAATGTATGTGTTTGTCTTAAGAAATCTACTCCTATACACATCCATACTATACACATATGACTCCAGTATAAATAATTTTATTTTTCAAAATGTCACGTCAAACTATATCATCTTATTTGTTCACAGAAGAGAAACCCAAAATGTCCACATTTTTTAATTTATCTTTTATTCAGACTTCTTAATATTTTTTTGTTTATTTTTTTCCCCACACTAAACTTTTTAGTTGTTTTTCTTTATGTATTTAATTTTTTTTTTTTTTTTTTTCCCTCAAGATAGAACATAGACATTATTTGAATCATAAATATTTGATTGTATGGTTTTTAAGGTGTTCCTGGTGTGAAAGAGGAGCGATTCTCTGAGGGCCTAGAACCCCAGCACTGTGCCTTATCTTTGGTAGGAGAGCCCATCATGTATCCAGAGATCAACCAGTTTGTCAGGTTGTTGCACGGCAAAAAGATTTCTAGTTTCTTGGTCACCAATGCACAATTTCCAGATGCTATCGAGTAAGTCGTTTGATTACCACAAGAATGTTTTAACTTCCAGTGTGACGCCATTTTTAGTCGAGTAGGGTAACATACTTTGGTTTTAAATGATTAAAATCTTATTCATTTAAAACCTATGGGTTTTTTTTTTTCTCTGGGTCATCAATGTCTTTTTGACTTGCCATCAAATACTTTTGGTAAAATCTTGGGGTCCTGGTAACTCGATTGTGAACTCCGATTTTTGTTTGTTTGTTTTATCATGCTTCCTTTGAGCAATGATTGGGTAGTTTGGTCTGATTTGAAATGCTTTGAGTAAGTACGGCAAACCCTCTTATCGAGTCATGGCTTTATTGGCAAACCGAGAATTTCAACTCAAATCGTCACTCTCTTTTTCTTATTTTCAGTCCGTAAAGTAAAACTTGTTTGGTATCAAATTAAATCTAAAATCTTCATCTTTTAAAAAATGTTGATGCTTTTTTCATAGGATTTGCCGTTATTTCATGGCTTTGAGTTGAAGATGAGGAGTAAACTCTGATATTTGAACCGGCGCTCCGCTACTCGAACACCGTAGCTGACGGTCGTCTTTTCTCTCCGCTCGGCTGATTGCGTCAGCAATATTAATTGTAACGTCAATGGCTGCATGAGAAAGAAAATTGAACAAGCTTTCATTCGATACCAGATTCGCATTTTTATGATTTTTTTCAAAGTTTGAATTTGAAGTTAAAAACTTTAAATTGATAAAAGAAGTAAGAAAAATTTGAAAATTTGGACGAATCTGGTATCAAAAGAAAGTTTAAAATCTCAGCTTTAAAATAATGTATACAAAAGCAAGATTTATAGCTTTGCGTTCACCAGCCATCTGAAAACGAAACTACAACTACAACATTTGCCATATTCACTTCACTCATACGCCGGCTCAGGCAGGGGCACAATCGCTGATATTTCGTAACTTAACGTTGAAATTGACAATTTTGGCTTTGTCAGCTACTTTGGGGGCAAATTATTTCTATTTTACTTAGAGTTGAGCTCAGGAAAAAAATACACATATTGTTTATAAAAAGATGTGTATTGTTAGAAAGTTACAGAGGTCTGGCTTGAATATTTATGAAAATACGGCATTTTGAAAACGGACAAAAGGTTGCTTTCAAAGCAGCCCAAATTTGGGCGATTTTCTACAATTATACCATTTTAATCAGGAAAAAAGTTCTACCTATTGAATGCAACTTCAAGACAACAATTATATAATCTAAATTTGGATTTTCCGTACCTACTTTGAGAGTTTTCCATTGATTATTTTTTTTTAAAAATTCTTAGTGAAGCAAGAGCAAGAAATTGTCACTTTCTGCTTTGCTTAAGATAGATTTGTGATTCTTTGCTGACAACTGGCAGGAAATATCTATATGAGTACTGGACCAAAAAGCTCAAGAAATGATCCTCTTCTCCCTCCGCCTTTTCTTCTTCTTCTTCTTCTTCTTCTTCTTCTTCTTCTTCTTCTTCTTCTTCTTCTATCACTCAATTTGATCATTAAAAGGAATGCACAAAAATGAATATATCAGCTTCAAAAAAGAACAGAATACCAAACACAGAATGTTTTGGGCTCAAAACCTTTCTTCAGCCAACAAAAAAAAAAAAAGAAAGCAATTACAACATAAATTTATCACTTAAAAACCCAAATAGACAGCAGAGAAAAGATAAGCACATCCATGGAATGTAAATCTCCCAATCTCTCGTGTTCAACAGGAATCTTCTACCAGTGACCCAGCTGTATGTGAGTGTGGACGCAGCCACCAAGGACAGTCTGAAAAAGATTGATAGGCCTCTGTTCAAGGACTTTTGGCAGCGGTTCTTAGACAGTCTGCAGGCACTCAAAGACAAGGGTCAGAGAACTGTCTACCGATTGACTTTAGTCAAAGCCTGGAACACAGAGGAGCTGGACAATTATGCCAAACTTGTGGATATCGGAAAACCTGATTTTATTGAAGTCAAGGTTAGTGACACTTAATAGACATTAAGTAATAATTAATAATGAAACTCTCTCTCACTCTCTCCTTCCCTTGCACCCACACATACACACCTTGCTTTTTCTCAGTCTCTCCTATTCCCCCCCCCCCCCCCCCCCCCCCCCCACACACACACACATACCTCCACCCCATTTTTTTTTCTCCGTCGTAATTTGACTTCATTATGTAAATGTATTTTCTCTCTCTCTCATCATTATCTGTGTTTGGTGTGTAATCTGAAGAAGGCTAAAGGCCAAAACATTTTTTGCTTTGTTTTGTCACCCTTTATATGAGTAACATTAACATTCACTCACTTAATTTTTCTCTCAAATATAAGTAGGATAATCATAATCATTTCTGAAAGTGAAAGCATCATCATCGTTACTATCATCAACACTACCTTTTCATATTGCAGTGAATCAAAAGCCCCCCCCCCCCCCTTTCTATTTTTTCTCTTCCCAACGTTTATTGAACCAAGCATCTTTTATCCTTTTTATTTTCAATTTCATAAAGGGTGTGACATATTGTGGTGAATCAAAAGCTTCCAATCTGACAATGCAGAACGTTCCTTGGCACGAGGAAGTCATCAATTTTGTGCAAGAGTTGACAGACAGATTACCAGACTATGAGATTGCTTCGGAGCATGAGCACTCCAATTGTTTGCTGATATCCCACACTAAAGTATGTAGCAGACAATTTTACAATTTTCGTTATATCAATAGTCATTTAAATACTATGCTTCACTTTTTCAGTTTTATCATAAAGTTATGTATGCTTTCCTGATGTGTATTTAATTTGTGTGAGCTTATTTTAATGAACATCAGTATGACGTAACCTGAGATCTGTTCGTAGATGTCAAATTCAGCTTTTTTTTATTTATAGCGCAATATCCACTAAACATGATCAAAGTGCTTTACAAGGGGTCCCTATGTGGTCTTGTGGTATGACACTCTCCTTCGGACTGGAAGATCCAGAGTCCCGCTCTCAGGTGCACATAGTTGAGTCTTTGGAAAAGGTTAAAAATAATTAAATAAATAAATAAGTTCCCTTTATTCATCCCCAAGGGGGAATTTGTCTTTAGGGTCCATTCCAAGGGAAGACGAATAACCCAGGCATCAGCCGCAAAGTGAGCTAAGGCAAGGCGACTTGCTCAAGGCCACACAAGGCGAGTAGGTTAACTCGGTACCTTTTGGGCACGAGTCAAAGACCGTACCGCTGAGTCATGTTGCCCCTCTTTAACATTCTCTCACATACTTAAGTGTAAAATGAGTATACCTGGCCGCTAACATCGTAGTTTCTGTCAGCAAAAAAATTCATATCTCTCCTAACAGGCATCATGTCTCGTCCAACATGTTATGCATTGCAGTTAGCTAGGGATCCCTTGTAAACCACTTTGAGCATGTTTAGCTGATACTGTGCCGTATAAATGCTCAAGTTTGTTTAAGTTTTGAATTAATTCTTATTTATTTTTTTTTTTTAATCTCCAGTTTAAAGTTAACTCTGAATGGTGGACGTGGATTGATTACCCCAGATTCCACCAATTATGGGCCGAGTATGAGGCCAGCAATGGGGCCATCACATTTTCATCCATGGATTACATGGCCAAAACGCCAGAATGGGCTGTCTTTGGAAACAAGCATAGAGGATTTGACCCACAGGAGACCAGATTTTACCGCAAAAAGAAGCAGCAAACTGAAGTGTGATTCTGTTTTCAGAAACTGAGTCTTTTTTTTTTTTTTCTCTCAAAATTTGTTGTTTCATTGTAATAAACATTACTTGAGGGCTGAGGAAGAAAATTGATACATTTATTTCATGATATTTAGGGAAATGGTCTATGTTCGGGAACGAGCGATAAGTTTAATTGAAGCTTTAGGAAAATATACCATCTTTTTTTTTTTTTTTGTTGCTAGAATTTAAGTTTTGCAAGATAGTCGAAAGTTGTTAAACCTTGTACTGCTATTCATTTATGTAACGGTTTTTTTGAAGCACCTCATGTTGGGGACATGTCATTATTGATCCATTCACTTGCTCACAGTTTTATGAAATGCCTTATTGTGATTTTTTTTAAAAATGGTAACCCGTTTAAAAAGCAAATACAAAAGTAAGTTCATTTAATTATTTCCATGAAAAACTTTTTGGGGGGAATTTAGCTTGAAAAATGAATTAAGAGTTTTCCTCCTCTTTTTTTTGGGCTCTTATGCTAGCTGACATAACTGCTGTTACAATTTATTCTGTATGAGTAGCAAGTGAGTTGAGATGATGTAGTTTGTTTTTTACAATTAAAATTAAAATTCCCTTTATTCATCCCAAAGGGGAAATTTTTCTATAGGGTCTATTCCAAGGGAAAACTGGAATAACTCAGTTGTCAGCCGCAGTGCAGCGGTGCAAATTGAGCAAGGGAAAGTTGACATGCTCAAGGCCACACAGCACAGCGGCCGGAGATCGAACTCGGTACCTTTCAGGTACGAAGCAAAGACCGTACTGCTGAGCCACGCCAATTGGGGCTTAATTCAGGCTGGATTTTTCTTTTGAAAATATCAAAATGACAAAGTAGGGAGCAGGCCCTGGTTTATGATAGAAATTTGAAAGGTATGTTTGAAACTGACCGACAAAGCAGAAAGAGTTAATGCAAGAAAAATCAGCCTGATTTTTTTTCTTGTATTTTTCACTCTACTTTGGAATTCAGCTTTTCAGATATTTGATTGTTTTTTCTTTTTTGCTCAGTGATTTTGTTGAATCCAAGCCTGCTCATTTATCTAATTTAGTATGCCATGAGTAATGTCTATATGTAATAAATAATGTGGGCTTTTCATGTCTCTGTTGAGTTTGTAATTTCCAGGTTGCGCTGTATTATTGTTGCAAGGATACCGTGATATCTTCATATTGTGCTTCTCCAACATGTCACACATTCTCAAGATGCGTTCCAAAACCAACTATAACAGGCTATATTTTATCTTTGCTATTTTAGGTTTAGTTGGACTTGTTTTTTTTTAGTATGACATCAAATTTATGTGTACTTTCCTCATCATGATTCACCTGAAGAAACAATGTAAGTTTTGGAAAAAGGATGATTTTGTTTAGAGTTTGCTTAATAGTTGTTACAATTATGAGTTTCGTTTTGCACTCATAATTTACCGAGTGATTTAGTAACTAAACCCATTTGTGGATGAAACTGGGATGTATCCTTATAGATGAAACAGGAGTATGTGGAATATTTTTTTCATATACTAGATTTTTATATCCAACTCATTCATATCACTTCATGCGAACAAAGCTTGCATGCATGACATAAGCTTATTTGTGTTATCTTGTGCAGAATTGCATATTGGTTCACTGGATTCTCAAGTTAATTCCAATTCGGTTCAGGGAGTTAAGGTCTGCAGCATAAATATAGTAAATTTAAAATGACTTCAAGTCAAATGAGATTTATTTTGCATTTGCCTGTTTTAGTTCAGCTCATAACTTTTTTGCATCTGACTTAATAAATAAAGTGTAAATATTATAACGTGTTTAATTTTCATTATGTTTGGGTCCTTGTCTTGGAATGAGATGTCTTGGTTTTGCCCATTACGAGGAGGCCTTAGTTGGGAGGGGGGGTGGTCATATGTGCACATACACTTTGTCACCCTAAAAAAGGGTCAAGAACAGTCTATCTACATAAAAAGTATGAAACCAACCAAGTCGAGATTTTTTTTTCGACTTCGCAAACAAACTACCAATGTGCCTATTTTGACATTACTGTAAAAAGTCCCATCCATCTACAAGCAAATGATCTTGCTATGACTATGAAGAATACACTCTAATTTTTACATATTCAAAAGTTAATAAATTTAAAAGTACACAACAGAGAGGAAACCAATATTTATCCAAAAAAAGGTAAACATTTGACTGTCTTCCACATAGCTAAGGATCTCTGTTAGGGCTATGAAAAAAGCAGAGCAATCTCAATCTAGTCTATCCCAAAGTACTTTTCGCCAGATCTAGCCGACCTTGCTCCCCAATCACTGCTGGGTGGACAGGGGGTCAGATAAAAGCTCCACTGCACCCGAGATCAATCTTGGCCCTTTTGCGTGTGAAGCGAGTGCTCTACCAACTGAGCTATTAGGACCCCCCCCCCCCCCCCCCCAAAAAAAAAATATAAAAAAATTGCGACAATGGGATTCAAACCCATCACTATATTCGTATGTAGAAAGTCACCTTACCAGATGACCATGCAGACCTGAATAGAAAGCAATATGGAAAGAAAAAACAGATAAGGGGGAATAGAAGACATAGCAACCCCTTTGCCCTCCATGGGAGGTCAGTAGACCCCATCCAGTGTTTTTGCTTTAACAAAATCCATATTTCGTGTTTGTTGCTTGCAATATCTGATAATTAAAGAATCGGAGACAAGAGATTTTAGACATTGGCTTTATTCATGCTTATAACAGCATCAACAAGTGAGAATTCTTTGAAAACATCCTTACACAATACATACAATCGCTTTTAAAAAATGACATTTATAATTAAGTAGTACGGGTACCATTAAAATACCGTTGTTAGTATCACAGTTTTTCATTCATTTGGAAGGTAGTGATTAGGCGTATGCACAGATAGACAACATAAGCAATGCGTCGTCACAATCATATCCATTGCTGCACTATTAAGGGACTTTCATACTCCATTTAATAGTGGTCAATATTCAATTGTTTGTATTTAAAAAGTTTTACATCATTCCTGAGCATTAGGTGCGAGGAAAAAAGTAAGACAATTTAATTAGATAAAAGGTGAGCAAATGTAGATGATAGAAGACATGTATTGTTACCTAGTCGGCGATGAGGAAAGAAAAGGAGGTTGTTCTTTAGAGCCGAAAAGTCAGTGTATCCCAGTTACTTGGACGTTATGAATGATTGATACATTTGGATAATATGCTGATCTATTGCACAGTCATAGAGTCAGATTTCATCATCTCCCATTTTACTTTTCTGCTGTTGTACTTCCACTCAGTGAAGAAGTGAAGCAGGAAGGGATGAAATAGATGTTGACATTTATTCCCTTGCTGTTTTGCCTTACATGTGCTAAAACTTGTGGAAGAAGGAGAAGCTAATTAATTCCTACCTGTTTTGATTATATAAAAATTATAAAAAAACACCAATACACTGTAGTTGGAATTTTCAAAGACGATGAATAAAATTGCATGATTGATCAACTTGAATGAAAGTCACTCCAAACTAGGAGGAAAGCAGCACGCCTGACCATGATGACAACCTGGTGGTGATATCAAATCCTGACCTCCAAACACCAACATGAACATCTAGTACTTCTCATATGCACCCATTTTAGATTTGTTTACAGAGCTTCTAGATCACCGCTGAATTTTCACCTTAATGTTATTGTTCAGTCAAAATCTTCATGAGTGAAGGTGGACATTAAAGGAAGATTCAGATTCAGAGGAAAAAAAAAAATATTTGAAAACATCCAATATACTCAAAATTTAGATTACTCAATATGAAAGGCAATAAGAAAATTATAGTCGAAGCCACAAGGAACAGCAACATTATGTGTAAATTATTCCAACTAAGCAATTCCTCAGACATAATCGGAACAATTTATCAAGACCTCCATCATTGTCTATTTTGATGACTATAATAATATTGATAAAGAGCTCCCTTAAAATTTTGTCCTCTGTTATTCATAACATTCAACTTTACATTTGTAGCCCTGTGAAAAATATCTAAAGACTATACATTTACATGTAACCGGTCACTACACTCATCTATCTAAGAAATCCATAATAAATCGAAGGCGCATTAAACCTGCTTCATTATCTAATGAATATGTTACACAATTCCAATTAAGGTGACACGACAGCAAAAGCAAACCGCCAATCATTGCAACATTGCCTATGTGATTATCTAGCAAAACAGATGAATAAAAATGGGTCAAGTATTATTCATGGTGGTGATAATTAATGAAATTATCTATTCATTTAAAAGCAAGGGACAATTACATTCGTTTTCCTCTTAATTGGGACATTTTTGTTCATGGTAAATTGGGGGGGGGGGGGGGGAAGAGAAGCAATGGCGCTTTTTTAAAAAGTTTGTCACAGACATATTAATATTATTGATCAAATTAAGCAGGGATTCAATTAACAACTTCATCGTCACTACTATATCATATTCAATGACAAAATCAGAAAGCTACATGGTAGCTGACATGAGATATAATATTAACAAGATAAGAGAGACGAGAGCAGTTTTTACCCTTGATTGTCCACTAAATGATTGTTTGTTTGTTTTTAAGGGTTTTACGGCGCTTGCAACACATTTAGGTTATATCAGCGCTAGTAAAAAGGAAGAAAATGGGATAGTAGAAAGTTCTAGAATTACAATTAAAGCACCCAAGAGAAAGGAAGACAAAGGGGAACTGGGAACAAATAGGGATCAGATGTAGATTCCAAGAGCATAACGTCAATGTACTTAGTCTGGGATCACCTATAAATCTCACCTAGACACAAGCACAAGATCCAACAAAGAGAAATACACTCAAATGCTTACATTTCATTATACATTAAAAATAACAAATATAATAATATATAACAGAGAGATGATTTACAAGGAAAAAAATAACATCACCCAAAACAAGAACTATGCATTTGATTGTTTCCCTCTCAGTAAGGCCAACATGCCGGGGCCAGGACAAAACTTAGTAATCTCATTCCAAGACAAAGACAGAAAGCAAGTTGGAAAACAGATATAGGGGGATAGAAGACACAGTAAGTACCTCCCTGCCCACTATGGGAGGTCAGGAACCCCACCCAGCACTAAATGATTGAAACTGAAATATCACTGGACAGTTAATTACACTTATAGGATACAAGGTGTATTGAGCATTATCTTGTTGTTATAACAGAGTTTGGTGGAATGCATTTTATTTGAGAACTAAATTTACACTTTGGATTGGAATGGAACAGTGTTTATAACGGTTGAATATCTATTCGTAAATAAAGCCCAATGAATTACAAATCAATTATGAAAGATTTTAATGATTTCTAAAAATTCTTGAAATAGGCTATTTGTTCGGTATTTCAATGTATAAAGAAAAAAAAAACATTTGTTAAACATTGGGTACTTGGATAACAGTTACTGTCAAGGAAAAGGACAAAAAGCCATAATAAATAAATAATAAAGGATAGGAATCTTTGCTATAAGCCCAACCAACTGTCAACTCACGATTGTGCATTGCTAAATTTACAGGTCCTAAATCATATTTTCAGAGTGATTTTGGTTCATAATACGGAGTTTATTCAATGCTCACCAGATCGGGCTATAACTAAAATAGCAAGTTGCAATCATCGCAAACATGTGTCTTATATCAACCTCATATAGTCCAATAGAAATAATGTGGAGATAATTGATTACCTCTGCTGTAGGCTAAAAATAAAAATGGCAACAAACGTCACATTCAACCGAATAAAATATATGGTATAAACTTTGTAAAGTCGAATCTGAATAAAATTCAAAGTTTGGCACTCCTTTCAACTTGAAAGAGATACTGTAACAACAAATATCAACTGTGTTCTATATGTGATGAACTACGAGACTAGAAGCTTCCAATCTATTGTTCTATATAAGAAATTTAAGTTCAAGTTTGGTTTGGTGATCCAAGTGATTGAATAAAAATAAAATCATTTGAACTGACATAGCAAAACTTTTTTTTTTCTCATGTGAACCAGAAAAAAATCCATATTTGGAAAGGAAGGTGTCTGGGGGTAAGATTATTATTTTGTTTTTAATTTTAAAAATCCTGTCTCATTATTCTTTTATGTCCGTCTTGTTTTCGTTTTAAAGAATTTAACAGTACTTGCAAGAAAAAGGATGAAGATGAAATGGCTTACAAATCTGAAAGTTTATCTGCACCTCAAAGTCTAAATAAAAATAAGTAATACATGAAGACTACAATGAACCATCATTGCTCATCATTGGAGAGTGAATCAGAACGCCAATAAATAGGAATTTGAGACAAAACATAGGATTTCTTAACAATAGATAATTCTGTATCAAAATTACCACCATCTTTGCCACCAAACACATAAACACAGTATTCTGGCAAATCTACATATTATCACATGTGTTAGGTAATGGAATCGGAGAAAGGAGTGCAATTAATTTTCCTACTTAGCTCCCTCTTTTTTAGTAAGAGTGAAAATAGGAATGATTCCACCAAAAGCGGAAGGGTTGGCAGGTATGCATTGTGAGATCATAGGTTTGTTACAACAAGAGCAATGGTTGTTTTTGCCCTTTGATGGCTTTTGATTTCATTGTCTGATTTAACCAGTTAACCAATATTTTGTTTCTCTGTATAACTGATCTGCATTGACAAATTTAGAAAGTCATATTAAATGGTTAGAAGTCAAATTTATATTAATACTCCATATTTTTAATTACAAGTATTTCTTTTCTTTTTAAAATGAGACTGATATGGCATCAGATGTGATGTCAATATGTCTGAAATGCATTGTATAAAATTTAATAAAAAGCATTCAATAAATAAACCATTATTATTTTGTGAATCTTCTCAACGAGTAAAGCCATCGGAACATAATGTGGAACCCGTAGTCATGAATTGCTCATCTAAGAAAGTCAATGTGCAACAGAACGATAATGCAAATTGATATTTACATTTAAAAGAGTTCAAATCATAATTCATATAAAAAAATGAACCAAAAACCTACTTAATTATCCAAAACACAATGAAAGACTGGCAAAAAATTACCATAAAACAACATGCTTGGCATGCAGCACCATAACATTGCCAAAAAAAAAAAAATACACATATGAGTAAAAATCGATATACCAAAAACCAAATACATACTAATCTATAACATTCTAAATCAATCTCTCATGTAAAAAGATATCACACTTACTTACTAATCACATGACTTAAAACTAACACTGGTGTTAAATCATAACTCGCCAATCAAATCCTTGTAGAGGTGGAATGGGCGGGGCAGACAACTTCCACTCTTGAGGCCCTTCCTCTGCACAGCAACATAGACAGCAGTAGGAAAAACTGGACAACATATTGTGCATCTCTTGTGAGTCACGTGGGGGTTTACCTTGAAGCTCCCTGGTGAATGTATCCAAACTTCCTGCATGGGCTACAATAAGAATGTCTCCATCTGTGTATAACAATAATAACTAGTTGGTATAAAAATTGAAAACGTAATAAACCCACTGTAAAGTTCATGGACATAAAACCAAGTGTATTAAAACAGTAAGATATAGTCAGATTAGAGTACCCCTCCCCCCTGCCCAATCAAAAGGTTTTATTAAAGCAAACAGATAATGTTACAACAACGGCAAGAATTAAATAAACAAACAAAAAACCCAACAAAAAACTTCTTAACAGACTTTTATATAATGACCGATAAGCTTACTCTCGAGTACAGTTTCCTCAAACTCATTTGAATCTCAAATTTTATTTTCTCGTTATTACTCTTTGTACATGGTTTCCTTGAAGTACAGTTTCCACAGACTTTTTTACATGTCCCAATGAGGAGTCTGAGGAAACTGTGCTTGAGTGTATTCTTTATAGCACTAACTAGTTATGGTACATGATATACCTTGGTCCCAGATGTGATGATACCATGAGGATTTAAAGTAAATATTGGTACTTACCGTCATCCTTATGTGTGTCGATAATGTGCTTTGCCAGTTTGTGACATCGGTTATAATATTCAATCACATTTTCTTCCACGTTAAGATCTTTTACAGTTACAAATGGCCTGAGAAAAAAAAAATTGAATTAAAAAAAAAAAATAATGAAATTTTAAAAAATCAAAACTGAGGAGATTAAAATGCATGCTTTGAGTCGAACCAATTATCAGCTCTTTTTTTTGAGCATGAAAATGATACCTATAAATTTGGCTGATTATCTTCAAAAAATATCTCAGCTTGGGTTGTGGCAAACTCAAAAAATCTGATACCATGAGCAGAATAACAAAAAGTAGAAGGCTACATTAAAGAAAATGAACAAGACATAAGGAAATTGTGGAGAAACAAGAGCTATATCTGTAACCCACAAGGGTAAGTCCAGGACGCCCATCAAAACAGTTTTTATCTATCACTCAATTCTAATACAGTGGGTGCCATATTCAACGAGCTCGCAATTAAATGAGGTATTTAGAAATCCCAGTTTATTGGCCCTATATTTTCTTGGTAAATAGAAATGTATTCAACGAGTATCTTTAAATTAAAATACAATTTTAATCAGGTTCACCCCCCACATAATATCGTTTTGAAATGACTGGTATATAATAAGTATTGTAAAACGGTACTGACTTGTGCTCATTGTTGACATTGAAACCAGCCTCCATCATCTGTGTTGGAGTAAGCCAGACTGGCAAAGCACTCTTGTACCAGCCAAGCCACTCAAAACCTGATGGTTCAATCCTCATTCGCAACAGATTATTGCCCAGACCTGGAGATTATTGAATTGAATCAAAGTGTACAGTGGCAAGGAGTCAAAGTCAGACCAGAATCAAGCAACAAATATAAAATTTGTAATTGCATTTTTAAAAGCCCCTTTCTTAATCCAATATGCATATTACATGCTATTACTCAATGTCACACATTATCACAATGCTTATAAATAGATGTAAAGTATTGCTCAATACTGATAATTTGATCCCTTTTAACCGCATCGACATTATGGAACTATCCCATATATTGCCCACTAGATATAACCCCCAGCATGGAGGAATACAAGCATCATTGTTGAAGTGATCATTGAAAAAGATACTAAAGTGAAATGCTGATAAAACCAACACAGCCCGACCAGAAAGATTGGTTGATTTCAAGCAAGTTTGACTTCAGCCATAATCAATGGACCACAATTAGATAAAGAACAGAATATTTGGGACCAACAGGAAGTGTTGTTGACTTTAAGCAGAAATTGACTTTCAGATGTGAAATTAATGCGGATCCCACTGTACATAATTATTTGATCTATTATTTGGTGCACAGGCTATAAATGTTGTCTTACCTTCAATGACACCCTGGGCTGTCTGTACACATCTTAGAGATGGAGAAACGTAGATGTGCTGTATATTGACTTTGGCCTTTTTAAAAGCCTCTCCTGTCATAAGAGAAGAAAAAGACTTCTTATTCATTGTGTTAGAGATATGACTCCAGTATAAGACATATCCATTCTTGGTATAAAGGAAATAATCCGTTCATTCAAAACAAAAATTAGTAAGTAATTGTCATAAAGTTTGGATTTTCGTAAAAATACGGATAATTGAAAGCAAAGGGTTTTTGTACAAGTCTGCATCTCTACTTAAGCAGACAGTTCCACAACCATCACAAGACATTATTGACATTCATCAAATGGCTAATTCAATTCTAAATTATAAAAAACAACAAATATCAAAACAATCTAATAAAAAGTAGTAAACTAATATTGAAGAGACTGACCAGTGGCTCTGGCTTGAAACTTCCCGATCTCTGTCAGAGGACTGTCTTTATGATAATCCTTAAATGAGTCACGCCGAACCATACTGACTGGCAAATTGAGATCTCGTTGAGTGTAATTACCTGGATGATTTACAGCACAATATCATAAAGCAAAGCAAACAAATTTTTTTAATGGAAAAACTGTGTCTTTGGAAGAGGTTTGTAGAAAAGGATATATCTGTAGAGGAAGACTATATAGGATAGAGAAAATTATTAACTTTTGTCAGTGGCTGTATATTATAATTCAAGGAGAGAAAGACTATGATCGAGGTCATAATGATGATAATGAATACACTATTATCTGTCCCTCCAGGAAAACCCCAAAATTATGCCCGAAAATGGAAAAAAAAGGTGAAATTATGCCAGAAATAACAAAATATGTGGTCCAAAAATGTGGAGATTTGTTGTTCTGATACATTTAAAAGCAAGAAGAAGAAGAAGAAAACAAAAGTCTACCACAGAGTTTTCAAATCACAACATCGAAAGCCAATAAAAATTGATGCAATCGACATCTGAATACCAAAAAAGAAAAATAAATTCATATGAAGTTATGCAACAATTATTGTTATTAGCATTAATGATAGGCTAGGGCTATTGGTCAGTCTGACCTTAGCGCTTGTTCGTCAGTACTGACGACTATCTTCCTAATGCCCATTTGTCAGTGCAAGTTTAATTACTCTAACATTACTTCAAAACATCTTAAATATTGATTTCACATAAGACAAGCTACCAATTGAAAATAGGCCAGGGCTAGGTCAGTACTGACCTATAGCCCCACACCTACAGAGTAGCTATTAGTCAGTTTTGAGCAGTGGACAAGTGAATACTACATTTAAATTTTTTACCTTTTTTTTTACTGACTCCACTTATTTTATTCTGCCACCTCCCCCCCCCCCCCCCCCCCCCAGTTATTTAATCAGCCACAAATCGTATGCCAGATGTTTTTTTAAAATTGCCAAAACGCCAATTAAATCATTTTTAAAGAGGCAAAACATGCGACAGACTTTTAAAAAAAAAATAAAATAAAATAGACGTAATCATATCATTTTATGTTTTATATTCAACGTAACATGAGTGATTTGTTCAACAACACAAACCTCATGCTCCCCTCCTTTTATTGTAACATGTCACCATTTCATGACTAAGCACATTGCCCCCATTTAAAACAGTTTTAAAGAATTATACAAGACATGCATTCGCACCCCCTCTTCTCTCTCTCTTCAGTTTTGAGGATCATCATTATGACATCACGTTTGAAAAGAAAAGTAAATTCACAAGAAAGATACCCCAGACCATTAAAATCCTGGAGTTACTGATGCCTAGACTTCTCCACTCCACCCAATTTACCACTGTTTTCTGCTACAACATTTAGTATACTTGTCTAATTCACAAAGCTCTGGTCTTATCATGGAAGAATAAATTTCTCAATCTTTATTTTTCCTATTTCTTTCATGTCGCTCATGGGCGGGACTATAAAACTATATTATGTTGGCTTTTATGTGACATCAACTGTAATACAATATATCAATAGCATTTAGGGAATTAGATAATCATGAATTAAGCAGATATTAAAATTGTCAAAAATTAATTAACAGAACTTTTGGGAGGCCTTCCAAAAGCTCCTTCATCCCCAGTATTCTTGTTCTAGTAGGGGGTTTGGGAGGGGGGAAACTTTTTTTTATAATTGCTCTAGTAGGGGGTTTGAGTTTGGGATGGGGGGGGGGGGGGGGGGCTTTTTAAAAAAATGTTTCCCCCCCCCCCTCCCAAACCCCCTACTAGAAAATTATTTAAAAAACAAGAATACTGGGGATGTAGGAGCTTTCGGAAGGCCTCCCGAACTTTTCATGTTTAAAAAAAAAAAAATTATTTTTATGCATAGTCTACCTTTGTCATCAAAACAAAAATTTAACCAGCTTCTTCCAAATGTAAAGTCACACCGTTCTCCATGTCTCATCACAAAAAGATGTCGTTTAGAATTTTTCTTGTCACTGAACAATTGATGATTTAACGCCATTCTGAAAAAAGATAAACAAATTCGAAAAAGTGTTTTCCTTGTTTATATTGAAAACGTCGGTTATCAGAGGTCTATTCATTTTCATAAATTGTAGTTAAGGGGTTGTCAATAAAAAATTTGCAACAATGTGACTATATTATAATTAATATACATACTTATACTTACACATCTTATTATTATAGATAGATAGGCTAGAATACAATAAATATGAGTTCAAAATAAAAATTATATACTCTTCTTCTTTCTCTCATCCACTGGTTTGATAGTACATCGCCAGCTTTAAAAAGAATTTGGTTCTCACTTAGGCTACACGTCAAAAATTCTTGAGGTTCTAGAAAAATTCAGTGAAAATGAAATCTCAATGACCAATCAAAATTCAACGATGGTCGTTCCTGCAGCTGCAGAGAGAAAATCAAAAAGTCTAGTTCGGTGAAAATGAAAATACCCACTTTTACGAGGAGTTTTCTAATGGCTAAAGAGACAAATTAATATGATACAAATTACTATTTTTGTCTTTGAAGCGTTTCTGATTCTGATTACCTAATTTGAAGTTGAATCTAGATATAAGACTAAAAGCTTACTCAGTTCAGTGCTTATTGCTTATCTTGGTGTACATTTAGTAGTTTCCGGTACAAAAGAGTGTACTAAGTTTCTATTTTAAGCCGACAGGCGTGTTTGGGGAATTCCCACATTCATTTTTTCTTTGAATCAAACAATAAAAGGCCTTGTCTATCGGCAAAGGGAGAATGTCAGGTGCAGTTTGTTATCTATGCTAGCGTGACAGGCCGGTGGAACCAACATTGGCACCTTTGAATTGTCCACGATGAATTTAAATAGAAAATAACTCAACTCCTACCTTCAAAAGCAGTTTAGATTTGAAGTAAGATGCATTTGCTTTCCACTTTCTATAAAAAACACTCTGAACGTTATGTTTGAAATTATTTCGTAACGTTCATTCCTTGCGATATCTTCGTTGTCAATCATCATTCAATGAATCACCAACACACATATTTCCTATTTCAAAAGTTTATTTGAAATTCAAATCTTTAAAGTCAATGAAATAAAAGACCTAGCTAGAAAGAACCCATCAATTTTGTTTATATTTTCCAATTTAGATCTAGACTCATGAAATTCAAATTATGTAAGAACGTCTATAACTTAGTTATATACTATAGAGACAGAGACTTCTGAGGTTGAGTTAGAGTAACTGTATGTTCAAACCCAACATTCGTGTACACGTGTGCCGGTCGCGAACGAATTAGTGCCTGTTCACACTGCATACGTGTGTAATCGAGCCTTTTATCAACGATGATGTCAAGTGGACTAAAGTCACAGTTTTGACGTTGTTAAGACAGAAAGAGGAACAAGAGAAGTAAAAGGAGATTGATACATCCAATTTCGAAAGAGAGACGTATAATATGACGAAGGACTTCCGTAGTTTCACATCACGCCAAAAGAGGGGATTTTATTTTTATTATCAGGGGAAGATCTCTAATGTATGGCTTACATATGTATTACATCACTGATTTAATTTTTAAAATCTTTTACAAGGTTCTTTGGTAGACAGTAAACAACATCCTTCTGGCACTCCGGCAGCGAACTGATAAATGACCTAGTGGCCGTGACTGTGGCCCGAATTTTAGGAATTTTGAGTGATGGGTCTTGGAAAAAAAGAATACATAGCTTTCTTGTTTATGGATGGATTTTAACTATTTATAATGCCCCATTCTCTTCAGGTGGAATGGCCATATAGCCATTTCGTTTGGTGTGGTTTATGTTTGAATGAGTGCCATTTTATTATCTCTTTTGATCAAAACAAGGAATTATTTAGCTATGGATAATTATAAAATCAGAAATTGGCAAATCAAATTTTTTGTCCTGACCCTGGCCGGAATCCTTGGCTGGGAGGGAAACAATCGAATGTATAGTTATAGTTTTGGGAGATGATATTCTGTATTATTTTTTGTTTACATATTTTTTTATGATTTTTAAGTATTTGAGTGTATTTCTCTTAACGGGGATTGTGCTTGTTTCTGGATGAGACTTTTAGATGATCTCAAACTAAGTACTTTGAAAGTGTGCTCTTGGAATCTACATCTGTTTCCTATTTGAACCAATTCCCCTTTGTCTTACCTTTCATTGGGTGCTTTAATTGTAATTCTAGAAATTATTACTATCCCATTTTCTTCCTTTTTGCTGGTGCTGATATGACCTTAATATGTTGCAAGTGCCGTAAAACCCTTTAAAACAAACAAAACAAAACAAAAAAAACCCATTGAAGTCCGGTCAAAGTTTTATCCTTCCTGCCCTAACTCATCCCAGAAAAATCCTTACACAAATGTCAGCGGCGATTTTAGGCCAGTTTTGAAATCGAAATGGTAGTCACTTCTGGAAATGTAAGTTTCAGGTCACAAAATCCGTCAGTTGATTACAAAGACAAATATGACTAGGCCTACGTTTACAGCCTTAAAACTAACATAACTTTTCCTCTGATTATTTGATTTTCATAAATTCGAAAATATCATTAGAATCGTGTTGAAAAGCGTTTTATATTGTGATATTGGTTTCATTGAGATCAAATCAATTTCTTACCTTAAATGCCCAATGAGAGTAAACGATCCAACTTTAACACTTAGTTTTGGTTTCGGTTATTATGCAAATGCTGTTGCCAGTATGTTTATTCTTGTCATGTCACTGAACTTAATTTGTAGAGTAAAGCTTTGCAAAACAAAGTCAAATGAATTAACTGTGAAGTGCAGGAAGATATGTTATCTAGGTTATGTCAATGCAAAAGAAAAAAAAAACTTGTTTAAAGTTTGTACAATAGTAATTTTGATATTTGACTGTTTTTATATATATGATATCTGGAGAGATACACAATTTTCAGAATGGTAGCCTGAAATCATGATCTTATTAAAGCAAAAACAGAGGATGACATAATTTTATCGCGTATTGTGATGATGTTCAATATTTCTCTCGGATATTCTAGGATGGATGCAAAATTTTACCTACATGTGGAGTACAAATGCTGGTGTTGTAGTAATAGCTCCTACCAACTGAAAGTCTGCAGTGTTTGTCAAATTGCCAAATACTGTAACAGAGACTGTCAGATAAAGCATTGGGCTGATCATAAGAAAACATGTGAGAGGAAGGAAACATTTTGTCCTGATTTTTTCAAAGGTATAAATAAATGTTTAAGTAATGATAACATCAGTATTGGAAATGTTTGATGTGTTTTAAATACATGCAATCCCTGGATAACTACATCACTCGGGACAGTATGTCGTTATCCAGGAGGTGTCATTAATCTGTTGTTTTCAAGATGATGGAAAAAGGGAGGGTGGTGAGACCTGTGAATATATAAGGATGTGATGCGCAGATCAGTGCCTGTGATGAGACATATGTCCCAACCACTTTAGAATAATTATTTTTACGCTTTCTCTTTGACATTGTATTGATCGTAAACAGTGCTCGAACACCATTTTCCCTCTGTAGTTTATACTTGCATAAGTGCAGCTGTTTTATTAACTGGCAGGGTTGCCAGATTATTTTTCAACAAAATGCCAGGGGAAGACTCAAAAAATGCCAAAACACTCAAAAAAATGCCAAAGTCTGTTGACTCCCATCCCCACTAAGAAAACTACTCACTTTTGATAGACAATTTACTATCATATCCTGGTGGCTTGCGTGTTTTCTTTTCTTTTTTTTTTCTTTTTTTTTTTTTTTGAATTATACTAAATTTCCTGTTGGGGTAATTTTTTTTATTAAGAAAAGGTGTCATTTGAAGTATAATATACAAGAAAAGAAAATGCCAAATGAAAATGCCAAATGCCAAATGATTTTTCTAATGCCAAACGGTTTTCAAAAATGCCAGATTTTTGGAATCTGGCATTTAAAATGCCAAACTGGCAACCCTGTTAACTGGCATTTAATAATAAAACAAGATATCACTCAGCTACTTGTCAAGGGCTGTTTTCTTTCTTTCATTGATGATAGTGGGGTTAACTACAAACTACTTTAAAGACAATTCTGCTTTTTAAATATAATGAGGCAACCATTGCTCACTTGAAAATCCGCCAGCCCAAGCTTGTCTGCAATAATTTTCTCCTGTCTGCAGATGATGGGGCAGAAGTCAGTGCATTTGTTCTCATTGGTTGTTAACAAGCATTAGCTAAGAGTAGGCTCTCCCTGTTCAGAAATAAGAATATGTGATAATGCTAGATTTTTTCAATCAAGCATTGGTGTCAACTTCTGATTATTGCTATATCGATGTCGCTAAACAGGGGTTTTACTAAAATGAATGTTACTATTTGGAGTTTTTATTTCTAATAATAAATAGCAAAAAAAATCAGGACCAGAGGTCAATGGCGCTATTCAGGGGTTGTCGTTATTCAGGGACGTCATTATCCAGAGATTTCACTGCATGTTGTGAAAGGGAATCTTTTAAGGAATAAAAATGAATATGAAAATTTGGTATCGTTATACCCAGTTTTGCTGATTTTGCTAACGATAGCCGACAAATCATGCTTTGAATTGTGAAAATTTCATAATTCAGATATAGAGTATAGAGCTTGTATTTAAAACAGAAGATACTTGAAAAAAAAAAGTTTTTTGGAAAATCATGTTGGATTGACTCTGAGACTGAATGTCATGAATTCTGAGCAATTGTATCCTGGGAAAATATCAACTAAATAACTAATGAGATTTTTTTAATGAGCCATGTAATAAATGGTAGACAGTGTTATGTTATTTTTTCCCCACTTTTTGAAAAACATATTGCCTATTTTCAGGTGGCAGTTTTGTGGAAGTGAGTCAAGAAAATTTTGAAGATGAACAACTCGAATTATACTTTTTGGGGCTTGAGAAGTGCATTAAGAATGGACACAATAATCATTCTGGCTTCATTGGCATCAATGACTTCACCATAGATCATTTGCCCAAGTCTTTGAGACGCTCTGATGTGTTGAGTTATATCAAGGCTGAAGCTAATATGACGGTAAGCTTTTATTTTTATTCCTCTGAAAATTTCTTGCATGAAAGAGCTACATTGTATAATTTAAAAATGATAATATAATAATAATAATAATAATAATAATAATATAATAATAATATAATAATAATAATAATAATAATAATAATAATAATAATAATGATATAATAATAATAATAATAATAATAATAATAATATATAATAATAATAATAATAATAATAATAATAATAATAATAATATTTGATAATTTTGGGTACCAATATATATAACATTTGAAACCTGAATCAATGGACTGCTTGACCACTCAGTTTAACGTGCCAACACTTCGTCTGGAAGGAAGTTCCTCTTCAAACAAAAATGTATATAGCCCCTTACGTTGCATAGTATAATCTACAAAGAAAATGAATTAACTGCTAATTATACTGTCAATGAAAATTAAATGAATTGTTTGAAGAATTGCATTGATCTGGAGGCGGAATGAGATAATGATTGATAAGATGAATTTGTGTATTTTAACATATCAAACATAGTCCGTATACATAAGATCATTCTTTAAGTACAGATAAAATTGTCATAAGTAAAACTTTTTACATCATTTATATCACTATCGAGGTGATACACCCAGACCATTCACCTATGTGCTATAATTTATTCTTCTTTCCTACTTATAATTTTATATTTGCGACTGGGTGTGTATATGTTGTTTCATCCATCCATTGGTGTTTTGATGAAATCTTCAGGGAGGAATGCTGTTGTGTTCAGTTGGCACTAATGTTGTTTCTGGATTTAGGTTTGTTGTACATGTATGTGTGTACGTGTGCATGGGCATGTTTGGATGGATGTGGGGGGGGGGGGGGGGGGGATGAATGTTATAGATGGTTCATTGGGTTGTGTAATGTGTTTTGGACTGTAAGAATTTTCTTCTGTGCAACACGAGTTGAAGAGTTCTCTTTTTTCTGTTTAGTCTGGCATGTTGGTTTTTTTTTTTTTTTACTATGTGAAATTTCTCTTCTAGACGTAAGTTGAATTCTTTTGTGTTTACTGAGTAACTTTTTTGTTTTGAGACAATGTCCCATGTGATGTTGTATCAGGTGTTTGAATCCTTTAATTTCCAGATGAAGTGAGGATAATATTTTTATATATATACAGTAAAATTACTTTAAACCGAAAGAAGCTAAACCGAAAAATACCTTAAACCGCAAAGAATTTAATAAATTGTACTAGTTTCTTCATTATCTTTGTACTAATTCTTACGATGAACCGAAATACTTCTAAGAAGGACTTTCTTTAAACCGAAACAACTTGAGAGCACCTTCCCTTTTTCTCTCTCTATTTTTCTTCAAAAATTCGGGACGGTGGCCCCACATAATAATGCGCGGCGATATTAAAACAAAGAGCGTAAGTATAAGGTGAGGGTGAGGGGTGGGGGGTAGGCAAACACTTCAATCACTGCACTTGGGTTTGGCCAGCACCACGATCGCAGACTGGAAAAGGAAGACAACGGGTGACTGGCAGGCGAAAAATGAGGACAGAGGGGGAGTTGGGGTGTAGAATCACGCAAGCGAGATGTTCTCGCTCATGTGTTGATGCTTTGGAACAACATGACAATAAGGAGGGGGGTGGTAGACAACTTACCATTGACATGCCATTTCATTTCCACTTTGATTGAATGTGTGTTTGAGAGGGGGGGGGGGGGTTCTATGTAATTAGGCCTTTGAACCTAATGGCTTTTTAACAAAAGAGAGGTGTATAGTAGTAATAGTAGACAGCTTAGCATTGACACGCCTTTTCATTTCCATTTCACTTCACCTCTGAGTAGCTGCGCATCATTCATGATCAATTATCGCACAAGAACTTTCGATCTTATTTTAGCTTTACATTTTACTAAAAGATGTCTAAAAGAAAGCACTGTGCTTACATGTTGGAGTTTAAAATCAAAATACTATGTGAAATCGATGAAAAAAAAATTGGATCAAGATGGAGATATGTAAAAAACACGGCATCTCGAACTCATCTCGAACTCAACTCTTTCAACAATTTTGAATTGAAAACGAAAACCCCCCCAAAAAAAAAAAAAAAATTTTTAATGGTTACGAAGACGGCATTTATTCAACAACTACATTTAAGGGGAATCCCATGATACGATTAAATGAGCAAATTTCTTAAATAGTTACTACCCTTGAAAAACATCGCAAAACGGGAACTTGCTTTAAACCAAAATGTCTTTAAACCGAAATGGTTTAGAAGGTCGCCAAAATTTCGGTTTAAAGTAATTCTACTGTATATAAATTATAAAAACAAAAACCATGAAATAATAGTGCTCAACTTTTTGATAAAAGGAGCTATTATAAACATTTCAAGTATAATTATGATTATTTGAATTCTACAACATTGTATCAATCGTTAGCTCTCATCAGGAAGTGGAAGTGAAAGTAGATTGTTGTGTTTTTCGTATTTTTCTAGATTCGCGTTTATGGAGGTTCGTAATTACATAAAAGGTGTTTGTTTCTATACGAAAAACACAACTATCTACTTTCACTTTCATTTCCTGATGAGAGCTATTGCTCGATACAATGTTGTAGAAGTTAAATAATCATAATTATAGAAATGTTTATATATATATATATATATATATATATATATATATATATATATATATATATATATATATATATATATATATATATATATATATATATATATATATATATATATATATATATATATATATATAATATAAATTTTTAAAAAATTTTCTTTTCAAAACCAGGTCCGAGTGAAAGTCAAATACACAAGTCCAAAAAGGCCAGATTCTGATGCATGTGCACGACATAGAGGGACTCGTTTTGCTCGAACAGCATCTGGCCTTTATGTTCTGGACAATCCTGATGCTGTCAAAACTGCCCCGTGCACAATTTCAAATTGTCACAGAAAAAAGGATTTGGGTCTAAATCATTTGATTTATGAAGGAGATCTAAAAATATTCACCAATAAGCATGTCATATATGATGAGGAAGAATTGGCAAAGTCGACTGTTGATTTTTTCTACAATAGTGAAGACAAGAAAGGAATTGTACAGGAATATGCTGTGAAATTATTTTATTTAAACTCTAAATCAGATAAAGCTTTTATAACGGTTACCATACATGATGAAGATATGTTTAAGAAATTGTATGAACTAGATGTTGACAGATCAAACCGTTTTCGTGACATACCCCAGTCAATCATTGATAATTGGTGTCCCTATGCCATTCTCATTTCCCACCCTCATGGAATGCCAAAGAAAATTAGCATTGGAAAAATTAATGAAGTTACTGAAGAAAATGTGAGTGAAGAAACTATGAATAATGCCAAAGAGGCTGCAAGATTGCAACGAAAATGGTACATATCTTTCAAACAGGATGATTATTGGAATTTTATGAAATGCCTCGGAGGCAAAGATTTGCCTGTTTTTAAATTATGGTATGACACACCATCATGCCCTGGCAGTTCAGGAGGTCAAGTTCTCTTTGGCGGCGTTGAATTGGAAGGGGTTAGGGGTCCTTATGTGGCCAACCATAATGGATATGATCTCGACTCTACTCTCAATTTTTTCAAAGTCGTTAGACTTGTGCCTGAGTGAAAACTTTGCTTATACTCTCTGATGCATAATAGTGTTTATAGTTTATTTGTTTTTTTTTTTAAAAAAAGATTCAAATAGTGTTTCCAATGTATAAGGTGTAGGTGTTTGTATAAGATAAGAGATTCAAAGACATTAATAACAGGTCTGGAAATATATTGAGGCCTAAAGTCAGCAATTCTATTAAGGTGTGATAACACAAACTTTTATTTAAACATTTTCTTTTATGAGATACAACTACAACACTGTCAAGTTATTGTCATTTTTATTGCTCTGGCACCTTTGTTTTATTGCATGGTGGAAGTCAGCTTTGAAATTACATTACATTACATTTTTGTAACATTCATATTGAGTAATAATGTTATATTGTTATTGTTTATATGCAATATACAGCATGATTCAAAAAGAATATGGCAAACTATCATGCAATATTAAAAAAAGAAAAACAATAAAAAACACTAGCTTGGACACATGTGTAGTACATACCTTCAAGTTTTTATATTATGTTTTATAAATGCTCAATGTGGCCACCACCTGCAGCACGGACATCATCAAGCCAATATGAGAATTCATCCCAAATGTGTCGCAGCATGTCACCAACCATGCAGCTGTTATTCGATCTTTCAAGTCATCAATACTTGCTGGAAGTGGTGGAATAAATTTGGTCTTTAACAAACCCCTACAAGAAAAGTCACACACAGTAAGGTCCGGTGATCTGGCAGACCAAGCACACAGAGCAAGGTCTTATGCATCTTTTCTCCCAATCCAACACCAAGGCATGTTTTCATTCGAATAAGCTTTGACCGGAAGATGTCACAATTCAGCTACAACAGAAGTTATACTAATGACAGCGGTGAAATTGACACCCAATTAAACTTAGATAACTACTCTATCAAATAAACACTAATTCAGTCCACAACAATGCTATAGACTTTAAACAACTGACTTGAAAGATTGAATAACCGCTGCAATCAACACTGGACCTTGACATGCTTCAGCGCATTTGGGATGAATTCTCATATCGGCTTGATGTCGTCTGTGCTGCCAGTGGTGATTTAAGCACATTGAGCATTTATAATACATGAAATAAAAACTTGAAGGTATATACCATTACATGTGTTCAAGCTAGTGCTTTCTATTGTTTTTCTTTTTTTTTTTAATATCTCGTGATAGTTTTGCCATATTCTTTTTTAATCAACCTGTATGATATTTCCATTTTTGTTCTTTGTAAAGTCCTTTTAGCCCAGCAAATGGGGTAAGACATTATATATGATTCACAGTACATTACCTTAGACCATTCAAATTCGTCATTCCTCTCTATCCTGTGTGCCATATATGCCTCGTCCTATGTCTTCCCGGTTTTAAGGTCTCTGTTGTCAGTTACTTTCCAAGTCTATTTTGGTCATCCTCGTTTTTGTCTGCTGTAATGATTCTTCCATTCAAATGCTTTTTTAGGGAAGTGGTCTTCTCTCATACGAAGGATGTGGCCTAGCCAGTTGAGACAGCGTTGTTGGATGGTGATCATAACGTCCTGCATTACTGCTGAAATTTCTCCCTTTTTACAAAAAGTGCGACTGTATTTTAACAGCTTACAGCATCTTTCTGAAATTTTCACCACATAAACGTTGAATAGTGATGAAAAACTGTCCAAAAAAAAACTAGATGATCTATAATTTCTTGTTTTTAAGCTATAACAATTCTTTATTGGGTAGTAATAAAAAACACCCTGTTTGTTGTCCTACTCCCAAATATAAAAATGTTGTTTCATTCATTGCTATTTTTCCTTGACCTGTCCATCTAATTTCACAAAGGCCAAGAATTGTTATATTCTAGGTCTTCATATCTCTTATGGCATTGACTATTTTTCCGGAGACAAACAGAGAATGAACATTCTAGGTGGCTATCAACATTCTCTTTTTAGCAATCTGAAGTTGGCTAGTTGGGTGTTTGGCTGTCGTGAGTGTAGTGCTCACCTCTTTCATCTTGTTTGATAGGTATGCAGCTTCTTTGGTTGGTTTCTGTACCTTTTTCTTTTTACACTGTTGAGCTGCTGGCCCAATGAGCAACCCTCCTCCTCCTCATAATTTGAGGCACTGGCTTAGGAGTCAACACCTATGGACTGTAAAAGTTGGGTGATTTTACTTTAAGCAAGGTTGACATTATCTGAACTTGAGAGAAATTATGTATGGGATATTAATATTAAATATATTATGTTTGTATTTAATAGATTATGATCATCAATATAGGCAATTTATCAGTACTGTCTCATCAGCAATGCGAATTGTGTTTGTTATAACTTATTTGTCATATGTTGATATGAGTTTGTAATAAAGAATTACATATTGCTCATTGTCATATGTCGATAAAGTGAACTGTTTCAATTTTCCCATTTCATGGACCACCAATATAATAATATCATCTAATTAAAAATTTAATATTTTTTTGTTTGTCTGTTTGGGAGGGGGGGGGGGTGTTGTTTTCTTCTACTAGTTTTTTCATAAACTTCATTATGAGGATCCCTGTGTTTATAGCAATGTCCTTTGATTAAACGAATTACCTTATAGTGCGTTCAGCTAAATTGCACAAGAATTGGCATAGCACTACAAAGATCAGGTAGAAGTCATGGCTGAATATAATGGTTAACTTTGTGCACACAATGTTAGGAAAGGTAGAAAAGAAGTTAATGCTCCATTATAGTAATAATTCTATTATTATTATTATTATGATTATTATTATTATTACTATTATTATTATTATTATTATTATTATTATTATTATTATTATTATTATTATTATTATTATTATTATTTATCATTATAAGTATTGTTGTTGGTTGTGCTGTTGCTGTAGCCCTTGTTTTTGTTTTGCCGCAATAGTGGCAGAAGTATCAGGATCAACAGCATTGTGAAAATAATTGACTTTTTATTGACATCTGAAAAGCGGTTTCTCATTATTAGCTTACATTATAAATGTATTAAAAATGGCTGGGAATAACACACATTGTTTGTATGAACTCTCACAATACAGATGGATGATCTTTCTACATGACGAAACTATTGTTTTTGTAATAAATAAGTAAATTATTATCTTGAAATCAACGTATGGGTGTGATACTACGTGCATATATCTGCAGGTCTGATTATCAAATGCAATTATGGGCTTGTTTTAACATTGTTTTATTGGACAATATTTTGTGATAGTTTGAGAGTAAAGTACATCTCGGTTTGATATCATGTTTCGCAAACATATCTTACATCTGCCTAGTCGTATTATTGACAATCATTTATATTTTCAAATTGTCTTAATTCGTATTGAAAAATGCATCAGAGCTGATGCTTTTATTATATTTTTGTGACCCACCACATCAAACCAGTATTATGTTGAGTTTGATTTTAAAGTTGATATTATTACTATAGTTGTAGTCAAAAATGTGCAATTTAAGTTAATTTATGTCTTATTGACGACAATGTCCAACCCACTTGGTGGTGTTTTTTTTTTTTTTACCCCAATGCTGGGCGAGGAGGTTACTGTTGTTGTGTCTTCTATTCCCTATATTTCCTTTTCCATGTTGCTTTCTGTCTTTGTCTTGGAATGAGATTACTTTGGTTTTATTCTGGCTCTGGAAGCAGTTCTTGGCTGAGGGGAAAACAGTTATGTATAGGTATTAGTTTTGGGAGATGATTTTATTTCCCCTTTTAAATCATCTGTTTGTTGTTTAGTTGGGTGCTTTGCTTGTTTCTGGAAGGGACTTTTAGATGATTTCAAACTAAGTACATTGGTTGTTTGCTATTGAAATTCACTTCTATTCTCCATTTCAACCAATTTCCCCTTGTCTTATTTTGCCTGGGTGTTTTTAATAGTAAATCTATAATTTTTTTACTGTCCCATTTTCTTCCCTTTTAATTGTACTGATACGACCTAAATGCGCTGCAAGTGCTGTAAAACCCCTAAAAACAAAACAAACGACACTTTCAAGACTAAATTTGAACTCGACGTCTTGACTGCCAAGAAAAAAAGTGTCAAATGATGAATTATAAATAATCTAACTAGGCACTCCAGTAAGTCGGGGTAGTAGTGACATGCTAGTTTTCTTAATATAAATTTCCTTACTTTTGACACAACTCTTGATAAGTTCTCTCAAATGTTTGGGTTTGTCTTTTTTTTTTTAAATTGTGGCTCAACATCTCAATTTGGTATTTGGTAGTGATGGACTAAAAAACATTCAAAGTCAAATTGTGACCCATTGCGTCAAAACTGTATTATGTTGGGATGACTTAGATGGGTAAAATCGAATTTATAGACAAAGTGTCAGTCTTGGGTTGAGTTTATATGTTTTATTGAGGATAATGAATGTAGTATTATTATAGAACGACAAAAAACTAAGTTTCATTTTTTTATTTATCAGTTTGGCTTTAATTTGACTTTTGAGCATTGGGACCATCCCAACATAATACCGTTTTGAAACAAAGGGTCACAATATATTTGAGCTACAAACAACATTACGAGTGTTTTTGTTTGTGTGAGTGTGTGTGTGTGTGTGTGTGTGTGTGTGTGTTGGAGCAATGAATTAGTTATAAATTCATGATTTAATCTTTAGGCATTATTGCTAGTGCCTGGCTTACTCCAACAAAGTGCTAAATTTAAGCACTCAGTTGTTTTGTTTTGTTGTTGTATTTTGTTTATTGTTGTTGTTTTGGGGTTTTAAAAATTGTTCTTTTTGTTTTTCGTCACAGTCCCTTGACAGATAAGGAAACAATATAATTTAAATCCATATTATCTATTCATCTGACATTTAAGATTAGGTTACGACAGTTATTCAGTTTTATCTGTTTCTGTTGACCTTCTTTACAATCGTAAGCTTCCATAATGTATGTGTGAGATGAAAACATGTTTATCTAAAATGTTGTATATTATTGTATAATATGTCATTGATCTTATTGAGCATTTATGACATAATAAAATACTAATGATATGTTTTCTGACATAGCTCTGTATTATTTGTATAACGCTACAGAAATCAGTATAAACTCCAGCTCTTTTGATTGGGACTTGGTTGCGGCACTAGGGGAAGAAGAAGAGGAAGAAGACGGAGGAAGAGGGGGGAAAGAAGGAGGAGGGGGAAAAGAAGGTGAAGGAAGAAGAAGGAAAACAGAAAAAGGATGAGGAAGAAGAAGTGTATAGTTAGAGTTTTGGGAGATGATATTTTTTGTCTTTTAAACCATTCCTCTGTTTTGCACTGTATTATTTTTGTTTAAACACACACACCAAATACCAGATACAACTCGGGTGTAACTAACTCCTTGGAGCCATACGCAAATTACTTAATTCATTGAAGGAAGAGAATAAATATACATGATAACAATAATAAGGGGAAATAAATATAACAACGACAATTGAAATATAAGAAATATTTTATTAAAGACCAGCGTTAGTTAGATACGAGTTCATTTCATTACATACAGAATAAATACGAGTTGGAATGTAATTCTAGACCTGTCTGACTGTCCTGTGCCTTATCTTTCTCGTGTGCGCCAATATGACATGAAAGTGCGTTTGCTTTGTTACATGTCACTAAACTAAAGCCAAGTTCTCCTCTTACCCTCCTTTTACTTCTTTTTCTCCTCTTCTTCTCTATATAATATTTCAAGTATAATCATGATTAACTTTGTACAATTTTGAGACATTTAGCAATTAATAATAATAATACGTAATTTCTGTAGCCCCCCTTTCCACCAAAAGTGCTCGGAGGTGCTTATGTATGCACATGCGATCATATAAACATGTGTATCATTCAATAAAATAAATAAAATAACTCACAGAAAACTGAAAGGAGTACTCTGTCTTCAAAGAGGCTTTCAAGGAGGACAGACAATGACGGTGTCTGGTGTCTGCAGAAAGAGCGTTCCACACAGAGGGAGCAGAATGTGTGAAAGCAAGTCGTGAAAAATTCGACATAGGAATCAAACGATTCAAGTACATGGAAGTAGATCAATTAGGGGAAGTCAAATTAAGTACGCTGATAGTTGCTCTGGGAATTTGCATCTTTTCCCTATTCGAACTAATTTCCCTTTGTCTTGTTTTTCCTTGGTGCTTTAATTGTATTTCTAGAACTCTTTACTATTCCATCTTCCTCCTCCTCCTCCTTCTTCTTCGTTTTCTTCCTCGTTCTTGTCCTCCTTCTCCCCCCCCCCCTCCTCTTCCTCCTCTTCCTCCTCCTCCTCCTCCTCCTCCTCCTCCTCCTCCTCCTTCTTCTTCTTACTTCTTCTTCTGCTTCTTCTTCTTCTTCTTCTTCTTCTTCTTCTTCTTCTTCTTCTTCTTCTTCTTCTTTTTCTTCTTCTTAACAGGCTTGCCAGTGTAAAAAACAACTGACAATCAATGATTAATTAATCATTCCCTCCGGTTATGCCCATAGCTTATCATACATATACACATACACGGAGTTTTTATCAAATTTCAGACAACATCTGCACATCGTACATAGAATAAGTATTTTGTCCTACTACAATTTTATTATAAAGAGAGCGCTTAATTAACAGGCGATTTGAATGATACGACATATATATATATATATATATATATATATATATATATATATATATATATATATATATATATATGTGTGTGTGTGTGTGTGTGTGTGTGCGTGTGTGTGTGGTGAAGCCTAGGTGTAACAGGTAACAGGTCTGGTATATGATAAAAAGAACTGATCTATCGTAATGGAAAATTAATGAACACCCCCCCCCCCAATACAAACAATACACACACAAAAAAACAAAAACAACAAACAATAAAAATGTATTAATTAATCCATTGGAAATGTGTGTTTACAAATGTGAAATTCGTATTGCAAATCGTGATTTAAATAGGTAAATAGTCTCAAACCACCATAAGGTTAGTCGAGGTGGAGGGGCTACATTAGCCGGATAACATGATAATAATATTGTACTTGTGATCAGCATAAATTCTTTACTCTTTACCCAGTGTAACCAGGCGCGACTTCTATGTCTGTTGTGTTTTATTGTACATATTCGGAAATTCCCGGATATCAAAAATAGATAATGTTTTTTTCCAAGTACAGTAGGGAGATATCAAAATAAGGAAGTGGCAAATGGTTTTTGTATCCTGTTCGAGAGACATGGTCTGTGATAACACACTTCTTTTACCCTTGTTTATGTTTATTTCAAGTGGATAGCATTATTGTTTACAAGTTTCTTTAACGGTATTGACGACAATTCAGTTTTCATGGAATTAGTTGGACTAATCATAAAGAGTTGTGAAAGGTAAACCTACACATTGCTTTTAAAACAGAATCGTAGCTATAAAATGCCGTCGTAAATTCCACTGTCTTAATACTAGTTTTCAACGGTCATTGAGTGTGTTTGTTTCTTTTCTTTTGTTTTGTTTTTGTTTTGTTTCCTTTAAATATTTTTAAAAATCTTTATCGATCCACCATCCACAGTTTCACACATTTAGTTTCCAATACACTGCAATATGGGGGTAACAATTCGCAACATATTATACAATCGATTTCAACGCAGCTAGTTGTAGAGAGCAAGAATCAGAGAAGGGTTATTTGTTTGTATTTTTTTGTTTGTTTGTTTTTTCTTTTTTTTTTTCTTTTTGTTGTTTTATTTATTTAATTTTTTTTTTGTATTTGTTTTATTTTGTTTTGTTTCTGTTTGTTTGTTTGTTTGTTTGTTTCGGTTTCTATTTGAGTTTTTGTTTATTTTGAATCTAATAATAAACCATCAATCAAGCGATAAGTTTTGGATACGATAGAGATTACCCACTTTTAACAAACCAATTATTATTATTACTATTATTATTATTATTATTATTATTATTATTATTATTATTATTATTATATATTATTATTATTATATATTATTATTATTATTGTAGTAATAATGATAGTATTAATAATAATAATAATAATAATAATAATAATAATAAATAATAATAATAATAATAATAATAATATTAATAATTATAGTGTTATTATTATTATTATTTATTATTATTATTATTATTATTATTATTATTATTATTATTATTATTATTATTATTATTATTATTATTATTATTATTATTATTTTTATTAATACTATCATTATTACTACAATAATATTAATATAATAATAATAATAATAATAATAATAATAAATAATAATAATAATAATAATAATTAATAATAATAATAATAATAATAATAATAATAATAAAATTTGTTGTTGTTGTTATTATTATTATTATTATTATTATTATTATTATTATTATTATTATTATTATTATTATTATTATTATTAATATTATTATTATTATTATTATTATTATTATTATTATATTGCACCGACTCAGTCTGAGTCAGTCGGTTTATTGTAATAATAATAATGATGATGATGATAATAATCATGATAATAATAATAATAATAATAATAATAATAATAATAATAATAATAATAATAATAATAATAATAATAATAATAATAATAATAATAATATGAAGAAGAAGAAGAAGAAGAACAAGAAGAAGAAGAAGAAGAGGAGGAGGAAGAAGAAGATGATGATGATGATGATGATGATGATGATGATGTTGAAGAGGGGGAGGAGGAGAAGCCGATTGACATATAACCGGAATATTTCGATTTCTGTAATGTTAAACGGCTATATTTTTGCTTATCGCAAAGCATTTTCCGTCAAATTTCAGGCCATCGTACCAGTACCATTATGATTGGCAATCAATCACAAACACAGCGAAACGAGAATGTTTCTCTTATCTAAAATGTTTACCTTTAACACGAATTAAGACAGAAATATAAGTAACAAAACAGTATTTGGTCCAACCGCTCTCTTATCGAAACTAGACGCGGGGAGCAGATTTTTTTTTTGGGGGGGGGGGGGGGGGGATTGGGGGGAGGGTGTCGAGGTCAAAAAGTAATGTCTTTGTAAACAGGATATTAAGTTTGTAATGACTCCTAGTCTATACCTTTATTTCAAGTAATGATCCTTTTTTATGGCTACGTGTTTTTGTTTTTATTTTTAATTTTTGGTATCTTTTTATTTATTTTTTTTGTGTGTGTCTTTGTTGGGGTTTTTTTTACGTCACTACATTGCTTCTTTTTATAATCCTCTATACCAAACTGGAGACTGAAGACAACAAAAGATTAAAAAAAAAAAAATTAAAACAGGAAGAAAAAAAAAACACAACAAATCAACAGGACCGACGTGCACTTATTTGCAGGACTGATAACCCAATTTATTATGGGCTCAATATTGTAATTGGAATATAAAAAAAAAAAAATTAAAATTAAAATGATCAAACTACACTGTCCATTACAAAAATATTGAACTAGGCCCATAATTGGATGTCCGGATGTCAGATCCGTATATATGTTGAGAACAGAACCCATCTTTTGTTGACTAAATTTAGTTATTTTAATCAACTCTTAAAAGTTTCAGGATCCATATATTATGAGTTCTGTGCTAAAGAACTTGAACGTTTCATAGCATTTGATCAATTATGCACTGAACGGTACACATTAAAAACACAAGTTACCCTGGGTGGGTCTCCTGACCTCTCGTGATGGGCGGAGGGATCACCTTTACTTTGTCTTCTATTTCCCCATCCATATATATCTGTTTTCCTGTTCCATGTTGTCTTCGTTCTGGATTGAGGTTGCTCGTTTTTTTTCATTGGTCCCTTCTATTAACTTAAGATCTACAGCTTCCTTGTAGCTATTATTATTATTATTATTATTATTATTATTATTATTATTATTATTATTATTATTATTATTATTATTATTATTATTATTATTATCATCATCATCATCACCATCATCATCATCATCATCATTGCTAATATTTTTATTATAAAGAATATTATTAATTCATTGTTAATTCGTTGGGAATGACTTTTACGTATTTAATTATTTTCAGGTTCTTGACATGAATAACTAAGGCTAGATAGATCGCATCCTGATTTCAGTGCAGATGATGTCCTACTCTTGCAGGTTCAAATGAGGCCCCCCCCCCCCAACACCAACATTCTCCCAAGTGACTCTGAAAACATGTCATATTACGATGCCATATTTATTAACTACGGCAGCAAGTAGCAGACGTAAACTAAATACATGTATCGGTTTTCTGGTGGAGTTAATGTAGGACGGCATTCACCCAAAACCTAAGAACTTCCAAAAATGCATGACGAATTTTATCCGCATGTGGAGTACAAGTGCTGGTGTTGTGGTACAGGCTCTTATAATCTGAAAGTCTGCAGTATTTGCCAGATTGCTAAATATTGCGACAGAGACTGTCAAGTAAAAGATTGGGTGGATCATAAGAAGACGTGTGGGAAGAAGGAAATCTTTTGTACTGAATATTTTAAAGGTAACTAATAAGGGTTAGTATAGCGCATTTTCTTCCATTTAATATGAATTCAAATGATCTAGATGCTTCCAGTGACCAAATAGGTCACAATAATAGCAAATATCTCTGGCCCCAGCATAGTGTCCTTAACTACATAGAGAACTTAACAGGCATTAGTCCTCTTTCCCCAGAAATGAATAGGTAGGTTATCGGCTATATAAAAGCAACGACGGCAAATTGTACAGTAGAAACAATTTGGGTTCATATCTATTCAGGGATAGGGCGTGATCGACGTGAACATATATGCAGGTCTGACATCCGAACCCACTCATGGGCCTAATTTAACATTGTTGTAATGTACAATATTCTGCGTCATTTTTAAAAAATGTCCTTTACAACAATGAGCCCATAAGGAATTGGGTTATCAGACCTACAAATAAGTTCAAGTCGGGCTTGACTAATAAATCAATCAAATGCATTGAAATGCATTTAGATACTTAAGAAATGCGCTATGTATTTGTTTATTTCATTTATCTATTGTTAGAATCTGTTATTGTCGATAAAGAGACGTTATAGGAGCTCACCTACTTTTTGGCTTGCCTTACTAACATAATATCGATTTGTAACTTATCTAATCAACGTAGGACTTTTAATATATATATATATATATATATATATATATATATATATATATATATATATATATATATATATATATATATATATCTTTCCCTTCCTCTCTCTCTCTCTCTCTCTCTCTCTCTCTCTCTCGATCTATCTCTCTCTCTCTCTCTCTCTCTCTCTCTCTCTCTCTCTCTCTCTCTCTCTCATACCAACATGCAAAGATGTTTGTGTTTGTTTTACTGACTTTTGATAAGTTACATAAACAGTAAAATAAGAAAAATATTATTTGTAAAAGAAGTTTAAAACAAAAACACAAGACAAACAAAAATATTTATTTATTTGATTTGTTTATTTATATTATTGCTCATTTTTCATCATCATCATCATCATCATCATCATCATCATCATCCTCTTCATCTTGATTATTTTAAAAAATATTGGAAAACAAATAATTTGTATTAAAAAAACTGAACACAAAACAATTAACTTTTCCTCCACTTTTTGCAAAACTTATTTCCAGGAGGCAGTTTTGTGGAAGTGAGTCAAGAGAAGTTAGAGGACGAGGACCAAGAGCAGTACTTTCTGGGGCTTGAAAAGTGCGTGAAGAATGGACATAACAATCATTCTGGTTTCATCGGCATCCAAGATTTTACCATAGATCATCTTCCTGAAGCGCTGAGACGCTCTGATGTGTTGAATTACATCAAGGCTGAGGCTAATATGACAGTAAGTGCAGCAGGGGGAGAAGGAACACTCCAATCGTTCTACCTGTAACAAAATCGTAATTTTACAAACCCTCCTATATAATTAACGAAATGTTTCTGAAGTCTGTTTTTTATGGTTTATGTACCAATTCTTTAAAGACAATTTTTTTTCTTACATAAAACACATAGGTTTATATATAGTTTATATTCACTGTTCAAAAAAAAGTGTGTAGGAAACAGTGCCAGGCATAGCAGGGAGAAAAATACAAAACAAAAACAAACAAATAAACAAACAAAACATCCCAAATAATCAGCCAGCCTGGATTGCATACAAAGCTGATAGAAAAATACAAGAAAAAAAAAAAAACCATACCCAGTCTAGACAAGCTGAATTTTTTGGGATATTTTTTTTCTTGTATTTTTTTCTCTGTTTTGTCTGACACTGTTTCATACACACTTTCTCAGATCTTTATCTGATACAAGTGCCTGCTCTCTAATTTGTCACTTTGATATTATAGTCTTCATTGTTCTCGCTTTTGCACCTTCGATGTCACATTGCATATTTTTTCTGTCACTCGTGTGTGACTCAGCACATGATGTTTGGCATGGGCAGTAAGCAAATGGCTCTACACTCATCACATGATATGATGGGATAGTGTCTTTTGGCCTCCCATGGTAACCTGGGGAGGTCACTCATGCTATTTCTCCTATCCCCGTTTATCTGATTTCCTTTTGCAGGCTGTTTTTGTCCTTGCCCTGGACTTGTTTTGTCCTAGTTTAGGCCGGAGTCCTTAACTTGGAGGGAAACAGTTTTGGTAGATGACAATTTTTTTCCTCGTTTGAGTCATATCTCCGTGATGTACTGCTTTCAAAATATTTTGTAAACTTTTGAATGAGTATCTCTTAGCGGAATCTTGTGTCTGGATGGGTCAATTAGGAAATCTAATTATGTTCCCTATTTAGAACCAGTCCCTTTTGCCGCAGGCTGCTTGATTATTGATTTAGAGTTGTTTGTCTATTCCATCTTCTTCCTTTCTATTTGCGCTGAAATGGCTTAAAAGTGTCACTAGCGCTGTAAGACTCTTAAAAACAAAGAAAACATACATAATATGGTGATTTTATGATTGTACCAAGGCCAATTTATCATAATTATTATTGTTTTTGCCAGTCACAAATGGCGTGGTGATAATTTGACTGATCTACCACCAATCTCTTAATGATGAGAATCTGTCTAAAATCCTAAAAGCTGACTTAGATGTTATGAGGAATTGAATTTTCAAAACTCTAAATATCAAATCTCTGGAAAATAATTACATAATTTCTATCGCATCTTTCCAATGCGCACTATAGGTAATACTCTCATAAAGAATAATTTAATTAATGCTTTGTAAAATGATTAGCACCGAAATTTAGATAATGTTATATCATGGTCTTTTATTCAACATTGAACAGGTTCGGATCAAAGTCAAATATACGAGTCCACAAAGGCCAGACTCTGATGCATGTGCACGACACAGAGGAACTCGTTTCGCCCGCACCGCCTCCGGTCTCTATGTCCTTGACAATCCTGATGCTGTCAAAACTGCGCCGTGCACAATTCCAAATTGTCACAGAAAAAAGGATTTGGGCCCAGATCATCTCATTTACCAGGGAGATTTGAAAATATTCACCAATAAACACGTTATCTACGATGAAGAAGAATTGGTCAAAACTACTGTTGACTTTTTCTACAACAGTGAAGACAAGAAAGGAATCGTTCAAGAATATGCAGTGAAGTTGTTCTACTTAAATTCTAAATCAGACAAATCTTTCATAAAAGTGACTATTCACGATGAATACATGTTTAAAAAGTTGTACCAATCAGATGTTGAGAGAGCGAACATGTTTCGGCATATTCCCCAGTCAGTCATCAATAACTGGTGTCCTCATGCCATTCTCATTTCTCATCCTCATGGAATGCCAAAGAAAATTAGCATTGGAAAAATTATGGAAATTTCTGAAGAAAATGTCACAGAAGAGACTATTAGTAATGCTAAAGAAGCCAGCAGATTACAAGATAGATGGTATGCATCTTTCACCCATGATGCTTATTTGAATTTCATGAAATGTCTTGGAAGCAAAGAGTTGCCCGTCTTTAAACTGTGGTACGACACACCGTCGTGCCCCGGTAGTTCAGGTGGTCAGGTGCTTTTTGGTGGTATAGAGCTGGAAGGGGTAAGGGGTCCATATATGTCAAATCATAATGGATATGATTTGGACTCTACCCTTAATTACTTTAAAGTTGTTAAACTTGTTAGAGAGTGAAAATATAATCCTTTATGGATATCCCTTGATGCTTTCAATGATATCCCAAATTGGATATTTACAAATAGTGTGGCTTTTATTGCTTGTCGACGTTGACATAACTTTTATTGATAGAGACTTAAGCAAGCTTATGTATTAATAACAGTGCGCCCCCTTTTTGATATTACGATCCCTTTTTTATGATAATTGTAGACCTACCATAGTTTATGGATTATAACTTTCATGGTTATGGTCCTAGTATAATATGATTTTTTTTTTACAAATAGGATTAAGAGAGAAATGGAGCTGCTATTGGTGGAACATTTGAGACCATACACTCATTTTATGTTATTTGTGAGACTTTTAAGAACAGGTTTAAAATTTATCTTTTAGAAAAATGTCTGTTTTACGATTATTTTGACTTTTTAAATTTGTTAGCATTAAGTTTATAATGGTGATGATTGCCTATAACTTGTCTGTGATTCAATTAATGTTCACGTGGGTGACTTTTTCTTTGAGTGGATTTGAAGAGGGCGTAATCTTAAATTTAAATCTTTTTATAAAACCCGCAGTAATTTTGAAGCACATTGAGGTTTCCACCTAAAGGGCTATAAAAAGTTTGGTTTATGCATACCCTATAGATATTATTATTATTATTATTATTAAAGATAATAATAATAATGATGATGATGATGATGATAATAATAATAATAATAATAATAATAAATATTAAAATCATTTTATTATTATTACCATCATCATTATTATTATTTATTATTACTAATATTATTATCATCATTATCTTTCTTTTTTTTTTACATGATCTTTATTCTTATCCGTATCAGTATCAGATACATGGCAGCAACTTTTTTCCATAATTATAATGGTTATGTAATATATCACCATGTTTGCCTTACTTCTGGAATAAACTATTCTAAACAGTTATAAAAAGATAATATAATGCCTACATGTTAAATTATCAAACACTTTAATAATAGCCTTTATTAACTAACTGCCCTAAAATAATGTCACCTTAGAAGGTGACGATCACCAAAGGAAAGTGAAAATGAGTTTTATTCCGTGGTACAAGCCATGGAATCATTTGTTACCTTGACCACTACTTACAACTTACTTTTGTGTTCGACGCCTTGTGTTGTGACAGTTTTTAGGGAACTGTAGAATATGAGTTTCTGATTGTATTTTTTTGTTTGTTTTTGTTTATAAGGGTTTTACGGCGCTTGCAACACATTAAGGTCATATCTGCGGCAGTAAAAAGGAAAAAATGGAAAAATAGAAAGTTCTAGAATTACAAGTAAAGCATCCAAGAAAAAGGAAGACAAAGGGGAATTGGTTCAAATAGGGAAAATATGTAGATTCCAAGAGCACAGTGTTAAAGTATTTAGTTTGAGATCACCTAAAAGTCTCATCGAGACACAAGCACAGGTCCCCACTAAGAGGAATGCACTCAAATGTTTACAAATCATATATATAGTATGTAAACAAAAGTATTTAGTTTGAGGTCACCTAAAAGTCTCATCCAGACACAAGCACAGGTCCCCACTAAGAGGAATGCACTCAAATGTTTACAAATCATATATATAATATGTAAACAAAACAATACAGTGCATAACAGAGAGATGATTTACAAGGGAAAAAAATCATCTTCACAAAACTAACTATACATTTGACTGTTTCCCTCTCAGCCAGGACCAGGACAAAACAAAGCAATCTCATTCCAAGACAAAGACAGACGGCATGTTGGAAAACAGATATAGGGGGATATAAGACAGTAAGTGCCTCCCTGCCTCCATGGGAGGTCAGGAACCCCACTCAGTTGAGTATCTGAAGGTTCTGCTCTAATTTGCACCAAATTATTGCAAGTCACTTGAGATCACAGACAGCTGGGTGGCAAATTTAATCAAGAATCAAGAGCAACATAACATATAACCATCAACACCCGTTTTTCATGGCTAAACAATCTGACCGAGTGCGGATTTTCAGCTGTATTTTTATGACAACAACAGAAATTTGTTATTGGCTTTTTTTTTTTTTGGGGGGGGGGGGGGGGGGGAGTTTGTATGTTTTGAGGGATTTATGGTGTTTGCAACAATTTTAGGTCATTTAAGCACCAGCAAAAAGGAAGATGCCATGATAGCTATAAGCTTAAAAACCACGAGTTAATCAATATGCGCTTGAACCACCAGGTAGTAAAAATAAGGCAAGGGGTCCAATTTAAATAGAGAATAGAAGACACCAAGAGCAGATACAGGATCTTTGCGAAGAGGGATACTTAATATATTTTTGAAAGATCTTATAAACAACATCTTACAGACAGATGATTTACAATGAATATATTTGATCTCTTACAGAGTTGCATACATTTAAGTGTCCCTCCAAGCTAAAGACCAGGCAGGGCTAGGGAAAAACCAAGAAATCGCATATGTTCTTTCGTTTGTATTTTGGGGGTTTGATAGAACGAGCGATACTTTCAGGTCATTCCAGCAAAAGGAGAAGATGATTGGGGAAAAGTTGTAGATCCGGAATTAAAATCACCAAAGAAAAAGTCAGACTGGTTCAAATAGGGCACACAAAATCTAAAAATTGGGACAGTAAGTCGTAGGGAATTGAATGAATGATAAAGGGAAATACAAGAGATGGTATCATAAGGATTGGCTTCCCTAGTCAATAAAGGAGGTCGAGGGCACCAAGCTGACAAGTTATCATTACTTTATCATCCTGATCACCCCCCCCCCCCCCCCTGAAAAAAACCCCAACAACAACAAACAAACAAAATTTAAATAAAGAACTTAAAAACTTTTCAACCAGCACAAGAGAGGAAATAATTCAAATTGTTGTAAATTTCTTTTAATGGTTCAAATGCAGAGCTCGACATGTGTAGTATAAATTATATTAAACAGTGTACTGAATATTGAATACATTATATATATGACAGTTTTGTTTTAAATATAAAAATCATTAAGTCAATGATATGATTGTTTAAGGGACAGAAAGTACACGCAGTCAGAAAGTACACGCAGTCAAATTGCTATTGCCTCCGTCTTGTGGACAAAAGTATATTTGACTGTATAAATAGTTATAGTAATTACAAGTTAAAGTAATAGACTGGTGCAATTAATGCTCATTATATGTTGGCAATAAGCAAGATTGGCGTTACATTATTATAATTAAGAAAACTACTCATCAGTTCTGCCTCCTCAACAATCACAAATAATGTGTAATCATTAATGTATATAGGCCTACTGTAATTTATTTGAGAGAATATAGTGAGAACAATCCACTTCTATGGTACTCTAAAATCAATAACACAGAGCCGAGTGACGTCATCTTCATCCAGATTTACATTTGTCACAGTAGAGTAATAGTATATGTAATTCAAAATTTAAAACAATTAGAAAAGAATGCTAATTAATAATCATATGTTACTGGAGTAATTTTGTAGAGTTCAATAACACAGTTTCATGAGATAAAAAAATTAAATTCTGTTGATATTGTTTTTATTGTTTTTAAGGGTTTTACGGCGCTTGCAACACATTAAGGTCATATCAGAGCCAGTAAAAAGGAAGAAAGTGGGATAGTGAAAAGTTCTAGAATTACAATTAAAGCACCCAAGAAAAGGTAAGACAAAGGGGAACTGGTTCAAATAAGAAACAGGTGTGGATTCCAAGAGCACACTATCAATGTACTTAGTTTGAGATCACAAAAAGTCTCATTCAGACACAAGCACAGGTATCCACTAAGAGGAACACAAATGTGTACAAATCATATATAATATAAAGAAAACAATACAATGCATAACAGAGAGATGATTTACAAGGACAAAAAAATATCATCTCCCAAAACTAACTATAAATTCGACTGCTTCCCTCTCAGCCAGGGCATCCGCCCAGGACCAGGACAAAACCAAGTAATCTCGTTCCAAGATAAAGACAGAAAGCAAGTTGGAAAACAGATATAGGGGGATAGAAGAGAAGGTAAGTACCTCCCTGCCCACTATGGGAGGTAGGGAACCCCACCCAGTCTGTTGATATAATCTGAAGAAAACATTTACATGGCACATACTGGTTTACGTAATCAAAAAACAATTTTTTTAAAATCATTATTATTTATGTTTATAAAATTACATCAGCATTAAAAAAATAATGGAAAAAACAAAACAAACCCAAAACAAAATTTATGTTGTTTGTTTGTTTTTAAGGGTTTTACGGCGCTTGGAACACATTTAGGTCATATCAGCGCCAGTAAAAAGGAAGAAAATGGGATAGTAAAAAGTTCTAGAATTACGATTAAAGAAAGCACCCACGAAAAGGTAAGACAAAGGGGAATTGATTCAAATAGGAAACAGGTGTAGATTCCAAGAGCACACTATCAGAGTACTTAGTTTGAGATCACCTAAAAGTCTCACCCAGCACAAGATCCCTCTAAGAAGAATACACTCAAATGTTTACAAATATGTTTAAAAAAAAAAAAAAAACTATACATAAGAGAGATGATTGACAAGGAAAAAAATATCATCTCCCAAAACTATAACTATACATTCAACTGTTTTCCTCCCAGACAAGGGCTCCGGCCAGGGTCAGGACAAAACCAAGTAATCTCATTCCAAGACAACGACACGAAACAATTGGAAAACGGGTATAGGGGTATAGAAGACACAGCATGTACCCCCCTGCCCACTATGGGAGGTCAGGATCCCCACCCAGAAACAACATTTTTAAAAAATTACAATTGCATTGATAGAACAATGAAAAGTTATCAATACAGCCAATCAACAAGTATACAAATTCAAGATAAATTGTGGACTACTTAACCGCTTGCATGGTCAACAATGTTTGCCGTACTACAATGGGAATACTTTCCAGCGGTTTTGATTGTATTTCCCGTCTTGTGACTTCCTCCAAGAAAGTCAAGAGCACATTATGTACTGCGTCGTGAGCAACCAAAATACCGGACAAATTTTATTAGTGAGAATTTTATGATGGTATTCACTTGTATACTGATTAAGGTAAACATTTAAAAAAAAAAAAAATTAGATAAAACAATAAATCTTAAAAATAATAAATTAAACTTAAAGGTCTGTAATGACTCAACAAAATAAACTAAAATCAAGAAACAATTTATTTAACAAAAAATTTAAAACAAATTAATTGTATTTAAAAACAGAAAAAAAGTTTGGAAGATAAAATCCAGTCTTTCAGAAAAATAAATCTTAAATTGTATATATGATTCACATACTTCGAAACATTCATGAAGTCCAGTATCTTTCTTCTCACGCAACCAAATATACATTTCAACAGTTAACAAAATGGTGATCTACACCAAAAGAATATTCAAGAGTTAAAAATAATAAAATAACTCGCTAAACAACAATAGATACACTATGTATTGTGAACTTATATAACAACAAAGACATTTAAAACTGTTTATAAAAACATATATATTCACAATGTGGTTATGGTTCAGTACCAAACAAAACAGACAGAAAAGTACCAAAAGTACTTTTTAATCCTAAAAAATCAAAACAGCTCGACTGTTTGCATGATTTTTTTTCATGAAATGTTCAATTTCCTTTGTCTGGCATAATGTCACTCATCACTTTTAGATTTTAAGCTCCAATTTTTGTTCCCGTACAAAACCAAAATTGTTATGCTTATAATGTAACAAATGAAATTTACAAATTATAAAAATGTGGTATGGTAGGACATGATAATATTGTGTACACGATGCAGCAGTAAGCACAATTTATATACACAGTGCTTATCCAAGGTTTTATCATGATGCTCAGGGCATTTTGCTTTTTATTTCTCCCAATAGAGACTGTGCATTCAAAGTAAGGGATATACAGATTTTTAAGGCACTCACAATATTTAAAAACAAAAGATACCACTATGTTATACTACAAAAACACTACCGATCAAAGTGGCGATGAAATTGTGCTTTAAAAATCTTTACTCAAGGGCTTAGCAAGTGACTAAACATGAGTTTGAACTGGGTAATTTTGTCATATGGTGAAGCAAGCTGGTATCGTTCCCTCTGTACCAAGAAACAAGGTTTCAGGTTTTGTTTTTAACTTTAAAACAAAGGGCATGTTAAATCGATCAGAGTTGAGACAATGATCACAAACCTCTGGCCCCAATAAGTTCTTGGACATGGCCATTTACAAACATTACAAACCCAAATTAGTATCCCGCTTTCAGCAGCGTGGATGATGTAAGACAAGAGGTCCAAAAAAAAAAAAAAAGCAGCTAACACAACCCCCCCACCCCCCCCCCTTTGCACAAAAAAACAAAAACAACCATCTTTATAGGGCACGATATCACATCAAATACGCTAAAAGCGTGTTACAAGGAATTTTTTACTGCATAAAATAAAAGTGTGATTTCTCACATGTTGAAGGTATAAACGAAGCATTGCAAAGTGCATTTGTCATGATGAATATGGCAAATGCGCTATATAAATGAACATACAATTTTTTTATTTTTTTTTGCTATGGTTCTATGCTATATCACATGAATAAAACAGTCAACAAATTATAAGTTGGCCTTCTTGGCTTTGGCATACTGCATTCTGGCAACAGCCCTCTGGTGGACCTCATCAGGCCCATCAGCCAGTCGCAGTGTTCTGGCAGCAGCAAATAGGTGAGCCATAGGAAAATCACTGGAAAGGCCGCCTCCTCCGTGAGTCTGTCATGGGATGAAAAATTAAGTAATTGATTTATTTGTTGAATAATGTGCTCAATATTTTAAATGAATTAAAAGTGAAAAATAAGCCTGTATTTCTGTTATCAATTCCCAGCCTGTTTTGTAATGAAAGAAAAATCATCCATGAAAAACAAGATATCAGGGAATATTAAAATATTAAAATTTGTCTTCATGCTTTAAGTAAACTCTTCACTGCAGCATTTGACAGTGGTACTGTTGTCATCCTTCCTTAGCAGAAAATTTGCTTTAAGACAACACTGCTAAGCTAACTGACATTTTGAAAATGAAGGGATTTCGTTCCACATGACAAGAAAGAGATAGGGCGATTAGTACTGCATTGTGAACACCATACCTGTGGACGTTAATTAATCAGCACACTACAAATATAGAGAGATGTTCTTATCATACAAGGCACGATATAGAAGAGGGATTGCACATTAATGTCTGCGTAAACATTTAATAATCACTTTTTTAAAATCCAAAAGGCATATAATGTCAACTTTGCTTAAAGTCAACACATCATTACAGTCAAAATCTGAAATTTTAAGCACATAGCAATGTACTTATACTAATTAAGAAACCCTGACATTCATGACCAGTAATAGTATCAATAACATGCGGCTTTGTGGTCAAGTGGTATGACACTCGCTTTCGGATCAGAAGGTCCTGAGTTCGAGCCTCGCTCGGCGCACAGTTGAGTCTTTGGAAAAGGCTCTTTACTCACATTTTCTCACCTCAGGTGTAAAATGAGTAACTGGCTGTTAACAGCATTGTCTCTGTCCGGAAAAAATTGTTATATCGCCTTACAGGTGTCCTGTCTCGTTCTACACGTTACATGTTGCTGTTGGTCAGGGTCCCCTTGTAAAGCGCTTTGAGCACATTTAGTGGATATAGTGCTATATAAAAGCTCAATTTTTTATTTTTTAAATTATTATTTTTTAAAAATATCTACACATCAAAAGAATAATTTTTTTCCATGCTCAGGACAATACAATGGACCCGCCCTCCCCCTTCTGAAAAAAAAAAACCCCCACCAAAAAACGAGCTATGGCAGAAAAAGTCGTTTTCAGAAATTTGCTCACTAAAAGTTGTGCACAACATAATACAAGGATCATGTCCAAAGAGAGGTCCCAATTATCATGATAAGGCCAGACTTGGCATTTGAGATTACATTCAGAAAAAAAATGACCTATGCATACCATTTTGGAGTTGGCCATATACTATATATATATATATTAAAAAGGTGCAAAAAGTAACCGTTTAGTTTGTACAAATTAGAGGTTGTAATAAACTATATGTGCATGTCATACATAATGTTAGGATCAATTTGTTTCAATGTTAAATGAATTTCTTTCAAAACTTAATAGAAAAAACATTTTAAAATTGATTGAAACAAAATCAAGAACATGATACTAAAATACTCATGTTTCAAAGTCTCAAATTATTCTTGCACTTTATCCGTTGTCAAATGACACCCAATTTGTCTATATTGTTTATGTTTTATAAGATACTAATCATGCTATATGTTTAGTGCCAAACTCTATGTTTATAGCTCATTGGTAATATTGAAATGAAGATCTTTCTTATTAAAAAGAAATCTTTTTAAAAATAAAACTAATGACAAAGTATCCAACAAAATGCAACCTTTGCCACCAACATGATGCAAAGGAGAAAAGAAGAACAAACAAAATTGTTACCATTATCTCTTATATTATGGATATTTATAAGTTACGTGATATGTTTGTCTTTCCAGTAGTAAAATTGTCTCAATAACGGGTTGGTTAATAAATAATGAGTTAGATGACATTTTACAACACAAGTGTTAGTTTCTATACAGTGAATCAATCAATTCTTAATACCAATGCCGCGGAATTTATTTTAAACAGAGATCGATAAACATCTGCTATTTCTCTTCTTCTTGATCTGCACTGACTTATTGCCAGGAAAAGAATTATGTGCAAAATATGTACGATTACTTATTCCAAGTTTCAACTGCATAATTCCTGCATACAGTAGACAACATTTAAACAATATCAGTTCCGTTTCAAGAATTTCAGAATTTGCAATTTGATGATTGTCCAAGTGGCATTCTTTATAATTCCTTCTTTGTGTCATTTCCGAAGTCGAAATCAAGCTGTCTTATAGAAATATTCACCAACCATGCAATGATTGATAATTGTACAATTACTAAGAAGGCATGTAGTATAATAATTGTTTTTTAAAATCATATTTAACTTAACTTACTATAAAAATATCAAGTTACCTTTGCACCTGCACATAATGTTCTGACTACTACAATGTAAAGCGCTTTGAACCTATTGTTACAGGATAAAGTGCTTTATAAATGCAATTCATTATTATCGTCATCATTATTTTAAGGTATAAAAGAATGACAAAATCTTTTAATGACATCATTAGGTGTTTTGATTAGGATTTTAGGTTGTGTGTTAAATATACTTATTAACCTTCATATTATAGAAATTGGAACATTGTATGGTAGAGTAATAGATCCTCCGTACATTGTAGATTAATGAATAAGAATGCCAAAGAATAATTTTAATAATAAATGATTGAGACACGAAGAAAAAACATCACAATGCCCCAACCCCCATTATATATCCATGTTTTAGCACTAATCCATAACCTATAATTCATAGCAATTTGATAAAAATATAGATAAATCATCACCATGTTACATATACATATATATATATATATATATAATATATATATATATATATATATATATATATATTATAATACATAAGATTAAAAAACAAAAACCAGGGAATAATAGTGCTCAACTTTATGATGAAAGGAGCTATTTATAAAATATTTCACGTATAATTATGATCAACTTCTACAATATCGTTCACTTCCTGATGAGAGCGAATGCTCGAAACAATATTGTAGAAGTTGATCATAATTATACTTGAAACATTTTATATATATATATATATATATATATATATATATATATATATATATATATATATATATATATATATATATATATATATATATATATATATTCTTAACAACAAACAACGATTTGGACTCCCATATATATTCATCCTTAAAATATTCGGATTAACAAGACCTGATCCAAAAAAAAAAATCAATAAGTAGTTCAACAGAGTAATAAAAAGCACTGCAAAACTAGTCAATAATAAATCACAAATATTTTTTTAAAAAATAAAAAAATCAACTTTCAAATCACACCTTTTCTTTAGGATTTTTTGTTTTGTTTTTACAATTTAGCTTGGTCTTTAGACTTGGCATAGACATGTCGAGCAATACTACGCATGTGGACCTCGTCTGGGCCATCAGCCAGTCTCAGTATTCTGGACCAGGCAAACATAACTGCCATAGGAAAGTCATGGTTCAACCCGGCTCCACCGTGGGCCTGAGAATATGGAATTTTTAAGAAAGAAAACTTGCCTAAATGTTTTTTAAAAAAGAGACCATGTATATCTATATGAATCATAAAGCCCCTTTCAAAATTAAAATCAGAGTTTAATGTATGCAAAAAAAAAAATGGATCACTTTTTGATCGCCTGTAGCATTTTAGGTCAAGGCGATTTAATTAAAATAATAAATCAGATTAAAACTACAGCCAATTCTATTTCCACTGATAAATGATATGCTAACGTTATCAAAGATTTGATGTATCCTATATGCCAAAGAAAAAAACATGTCCAGATCACACAATACACGGAAAGAACTTTTGCGCATGATTTGAACCGATTTTCATCAGTGAAGAGAACAGCACTCCACTGAGGAATAAACCATCTTTGGTGCACCATTGCCCATTTCAGACGAAGACGACAGAGTTGGTTAGTCAAAATATGACCAACATAAAGTCTTCGTCATTTAAACTTTGTCCTTTGAGACAGTTACTAACAGTCTGTTGGCTAACCTTCAGGCCATTCGCCACAATTCTCATTGGAGTTAATGGATTTTCATGATATTGGTCATGAATATTGTTGTCATCAGCTTGTGTGCTTACCCAATTCATTGTTCTTTGAATAAGGCAGGCAATAGTGGAATGGCTGAAGCCAAAATGATCAACTATCCAGCAACGTGATGTCCATGTGGCTGATTTCTCAGTGCATCAGACAATCGAGACACGGTGATGCATTAAAATCGTCTCTACCTATGTTGTTTTTTTTTTCATTGTATCAATAAAAGGTATGTTCGAAGTAAGAGAAGCATCGATATAAGGGGATAGTATGTAAAATATTACCTGAATAGCTCTATCTATCACTGTCTGGGCCATACTTGGTGCTGCTACTTTTATCATGGCAATTTCTGGTGCTGCAACCTGTACGTAAAGATAATCTCAAACGATTAGCCAAGATTCATCCTATTATTATTGAAGCTGAAATTGACACATCATGGTTTAACCCTTTAAAGAGAAAATTCAATTTTACTCCAAACCTGGCATCACATTTCACTTGTATTCACCAAGAGAGAAATAACAACAATACCACTTAGATTTCATTTAAACCCAAGTCATCTCTCTTTTTAGTTTAGTTTTTTTTTTAGTTAGGTCAACTTCTATGTATTGAGAAAAATTAAAGCTTTAAAAAAAATTCAGTCCAGCCTTTAAAGGGTTAAGAAGGATCCCTAGAACGGGAAAACAATTGGAAAATTGGGAAAGATTGATAAATGATGATATATTTTTTTAGCGTGCTCTGAATACAGTAGCAATGCAAAGGCTCATTGACATTACAACGTTGAGATTTACATTCCCATGTTTAATTCAATGAAAAACAAAGATGAAAATCTAATATATCCTAAATAAACATGTTACTAAAAATAGAAAGGGATTAGTAGTAGGGCACTTGCCTCAAAAGCATAGGTATCCGGGGTGCAGTCAAACTATTTTTTGACCCTCCCTCCCCTCAACCCCTGTCCACCCAGCAGAGATTGGATAGTTAATTCTTTTACAGTACTTTGCAATAAGACCAGCATCCTGTCAAAATGGTAGCAAACAATTACTCCTGTCTGTTTATTGATACAGACAGTAAACCCAATGGCTTTGGAGAACTTCCTAAAATAAAATCTAAATAAGAAAAACAAAACACAAATCCAAACATTGGATGCAAACAAAGAAAAACAAGCAAAAAAAAAACAAAAAAGAAATGCCCACCTTGTTTCCATAGAGGTCCATCATGTGGGCTGCCTTGAGGACGAGTAGACGACACTGCTCTATTTCAATCCTTGACTTCGCCACATCCTGTTGGATGGTACCCTGAGCTGCTAATGGCTTGCCAAATGCCACTCGTTCCAAAGTCTGCAAGTGATAATAATAGAAAGAATTGATCAAATGAACCCAACAAAAATAAAAAAATAACCATCAGGGTGACTTAAATTATAATTTAGTTTGTTTCTCCAGTAATAATTAAATTGTAAATTCTTATTTTCCAAGCAAATGAAAATTCCACAATTTCATTATATGTTGGTATCTACATACACCAAGCCTCCCTCCACACCAATCCTTCTAAATATTAATATAAAGAGGTACAAAAATAATAGATTAAAAAAATATGAGATCTGATCAAAAGATCAGTAGTCAGTGGGGAAAGTCACGAGGGTAGGTCTTGTAAAAAGACCAGTAGACCCAACAGACTCAGCCACAGGCCAATAGGCATAAGAAGACGAGCTGACTATGCTGTGCTAAGCTAAAAAAACAAAACAAAAAAAAACAAAAAACCCCCAAAAAAACCCGCAATAGCTAAAATTTAGTACAATGCTGACACTCAACAAACATGCTTATTGGTGCATGCCTCATATTGACATGGCGATTAACAACAAGAATAAACCATACTCATCAATTTCTTGCACACAGCAGTTAAACTCAATCTTATTCGTTTATCTTATATTAATTATACAGTGTTTTTCAGTCCCTCCCCGAGAACATTCGAATATTCTTCTCTGATGCTATACCTGACATTGATGAATTAGCCACTGTTTACAATTCAGAGAACAAATAAATTCTTACTCTTTCTAACATGTGACCAAGAGACCGTTCAGCATAGCCAATCAAACGCATACAATGATGGATTCTTCCAGGTCCCAGTCTACCTTGGGCAATCTCAAACCCTCTGCCCTCGCCAAGCAGAATGTTTGACACAGGAACTCTTACATTCTCAAACAACACTTCAGCATGTCCCTCTGGTGATGAACAAAATCACATGACTCCATGGTAATAATGAGACAGATTAAAATATATAAAAGTGAATTTAAGGGGAAATGGTACAAAAAAGTAAATTCCTAATTCTGACAGTGTCAATCGCCTACAGGTGAGTATTGAAAATCATGGTAACAGAATGAAATAACCAGTAATATTATACATGAATTCTTATATTTCCAGACATAAGGTAGTGTATCATTATTAATGATAAATGTGAAATATCAAAATTTGAGGAGTTTTTGTTTGAGAGGCCATACTAATTCTTTTCAAAAATAACATAAATAAATAAAAATAAACAGTGATTTTTATATGAATTCTTAAATTAATTCTTAATTGTTTGTTTGTTTGTTTTTAAATGTTTTACGGCGCTTGAAACACATTTAGGTCATATCAGCGCCAGTAAAAAGGAAGAGAATGTGACAGTTTAAAAGTTATATAAATACAATTAAAGCACCCTAGGAAAAGTAAGACAAAGAGGAATGGTAGAAATAGGGAATGAGTGAAGATGGTCTGAGATCACCTAAAAGTCTCATCCAGACATGAGCACAATATCCCACTAAGAGGAATACACTCAATGCTTGCATTATAAATTCAAAACAACAAATATAATAATACATAACAGAGAGATGATTTACAAGGAAAAAAAATAGCATCTACCAATACAATAACTTTACGTTTGACTGTTTCCCTCCCAGTCAACGACTCCGGCCTGGGTCTGACAAAACCAAGTAATCCCATTCCAAGACAAAGACAGAAAGCAATTGGAAAACAGATACAGCGGGATGGAAGACATAGCAAGTACCTCCCTGCCCACTATGGGAAGTCGGGAACTCTGCCCAGTATTTCTTAATTCCAAACTTAAGGTACTGTATGATAAACTTTATGATAAACTTTTACGAGAAATTGTTGACTGAAGAAGAGTGAAGGGTTTGAGTACACATGCTCTTTGCTAACTTATTCAGCTGCTTTTGGAAGCTGTTATATTTATTTAGAAGAAAAAAAACCTTGAAAAAAATGTATATTCATTTACCAGGAGCATCATCATATCCAAACACGGTGAGGGGCCTAACAATGGTTATACCAGGGGTATCCATGGGAACCAGCACCATAGACTGTTGTCTGTGTTTAACTGTGCCTGGGTCGGTCTTCCCCATGAATATACACAGCTTGCATCGGGGGTCTAAGGCACCTGCAAATTCAATAACATCACTTATTGTACCCAATACATTTTGAATAAGCTTATTTTGCCATTGATTGGTAAAGTGAGGTATTTATGAAACATGGAAAATAATTAATATCTAGTAATATTAGGTATTTATTTTTGATTAGGGTTTAATCAATGAAAAATACAATTGTGTTGCAGAATTGCCACATTATGATGCAGGTAGGAATAGTGCAATAAAAACAAAATCTTGAAAATCAAGAGTTTTGTCAGATAGCTGGCTCTGGCTTGGGATGGTTGTATTTTCTAAGTAAACAAATAGGACAAGCAATCAATATGTATGTAAAACTGCCCTTTTCCAGAATATGCTTCCCAATCATAAAAAGTCAAAGAAAACAAAGTTACAAAAGCTCATAAGTATGCAACAACGATAGTCGAATCTCTATCAACAGCCTGATCTGAAGTTATAAACAAATAGATTATGTGAAAAATAGAGAATGTAAGTTGTAAGGAAAAAATCCAAGTGTCTCAGGGCGATTTGAACCTTTGATTTCTCAACCTGCTAGTGCATATTTCATTACGCCACCTGCTAGCCTTTATCATCATTCATTGAAAAAAAAAATAGGAAGAAAAAAGTAAGAGAAGAAATTATTAGTCATTTGAATAAAATCACCTGAAGTCCACCATTTGCGACCATTGATAATGTATTCATTTCCCTCCCTGCGTATTGATGACTCAATATTAGTAGCATCTGACGAGGCAACCTGAGAAAAAAAAATACAGAAATAAGAAACATAAAGGGTCAATGATAATTGCCTTGACTCCTGCCTTGATTTAATTACAAAACTATAGTAGTAATCAGAGTTATTTCACAGTAAAATAGGGCTAAAAAACACCTGTATTGAATGACAAATTCGTTGGTTGGCAAAGTGATAAACGTCATATTAGAAGTTTCTTCCTCCTTTCATCTTTTTAAAAATATTATCATAATATATGCAAACTAATGAGAGTGGCCACAGGGGATGTAATACTAACTCCAAAGAAAAATGTAAACTCCTGGAACAATCACTCTATATAAAGAACACATCAGGTAAAGCAATTTGTTTGTTCCACTTGAAATGTGCAGCACCATTAAAGAAAGCGATATTGAAAAGTGCTTGACAAAAGATCGCTACTGTCAGTCACAGTCAGATATATATGAGCTGTGTTGAGATTTCTACATGCTTAAGGAAACAATAAGACTCAATATCACTATGATTTTAATATATGGCAAGGGTGTCATGAGCAAAACAGAGATTCATAAAATGTGCAATCTGTTCTATACCGGGCAATCAAATTTTGATTATACATTAGGAAGTGACAATCCTCGATCTTCTCAAAATCCAGACAACAATGCAGGCCTCAATAATTTGATTTGTAAAGTAGTATAATGCGTAAAAAGAATGAAGATTTATCTTATACATCAGTATTTAAATTCTGAGATACAATTCTAAAAGATGTAGCAATTACATAGCACTGAAAATATCATGTCAGCATTAACAGTAAGTCCAATAGAAAGAAAAATGTTTACAACAGTAATAAAGTGTTTGTTAGGAGGGGGAAGATTTCAAGCATTTTTTATCTTTATTCCTAAGGCAAGATCATTAGACACCGATATATTCAATAAGATAAACATGAGTGATTCCTGTTGACATCAAACATTTGTCAGATGGATTATCTATATTTACCTATACTACTTAAGGGAATGACCAGATAACAGTATCTTATAGTGTCGCACTGAGGGAATTTTTAAATTATATACATCTTTTAAAAAAAAAAAAAATGCTAGCCATTCAGATTTGTGTCTAAAGTTCAAGCATTTCAATATCTTAAAATTATAAATATTAATTGGAACACTGCCATAAATAGAACAGTATATCTCAAAATAGTGGAATCGCAAAATACAGTCTCAGTGTGTTTAAATTATTTATTGTCTATCTTATTATTAACGTACAGCGGGTTCTGTCATTGCAAAACATGATCGGATTTTCCCATCCAGCAAAGGTATCAACCATTTCTCCTTTTGTTCCTCTGTAGCATACTTCACCAGTGTCTCCATATTACCAGTGTCTGGGGCACTGCAATTAAACACCTGAGAATCCAAACAAAAGATAATGAATTTAATTACAACAATCACTTTTTGCAGACTAGATTTGATTTTATTCCACCCTGAGAAAATATCCTAATCTTTTCACCAAGATAGCAGTAACAACAATATTTGACTTAAAGTTGCCAAAATAACGATGTTTTCTTGGTCACTAATATTCTATTTCAGCATAGCCAAATAATAATGATAGAAATCATGATTTCAACAAAAACTTAGTCTCCCCAATCTCACATTAGAAGGTTATCGATTTTAAAAATTCATTTAACTTGAAAAAGCAAAAGATTCAATTTAGAGGACGAAAGAAAACAAATTTTTGATGGAATATGGATGGATACTTGACAATTAAAAAAAATTGTGAAAATCTGATACAAACTAATATTTCTTATTAGGCTTAGGAGTAATTTCTCAATGATCAAATTAAAAAAAAAAATGAACATTTGTTTCCATTTCAGTGGTAAATTCTTAAATTGAAAGAAAACCATTTGTAAACTTGATTCAATCTCTGGATGTGATTGATAAGTATTTTAGAAAGACCATGACATAAAAAGAAACTGGAATCCTAGCTTTGTGGCCTTGTATTTATATCATTAAAAAGTTACCTCAGGGGCCAGCATGCACTTTCCCATTTCTTCACACAGAAACGCATATTCCAAGTTGGTGAGACCAGCACCATAGCGTCTATCAGGGTCGGATTCCAGTGGTAGAAACAGATTCCATAAGCCGGCTGCTTTGGCTTTGGCCTGAAAAGATTTATAAAAATTATCCTCGAGGTCTTCAGAAAGTGAAAGATTGGAAAATAAAGATTGATGTATGATATATTGCCAGTCAAAGCATGTAGAAAAATACAACATAAAAATCAGTCTTTCTTGACTAGGAACTGAGTCTCAAACCTAGGGGACAAAACCGGTTATCATATCCGATGGGGGCCTAAATGGTTGGGACAGATAGAAAACATAATTTTGCTTTTCACCAGCGTGAAAAAGGATATTTTAATATGACAAACAATTTTCATTACCTTAGCTTCTTCCATCTCAGGCATAACTTGCCACCTATCAAATTTGGGATCAGAATAAGTCTCTATGCGTCTCTTCTCAAGTGGTAAGACATGAACTTTGATGAATTCTTTGACACGCTTATGGAGGTCTTGGACGTGAGGGGATAACCCTTCAACAGAAACAGCCATTTTACCTGAGGAATAAAAACCCAAAACAAAACATAAAATTGGTTTTTGTTTTTTGTTCTGAATCTTTTTCCCCTTTTTTTCTTTTCCTTTATTATCCTTTTCCCACTCAAAAGAAGGTATTTATTATTTTCTAAAATTAAAAATTAAAACTAAAAATTGAAACATGATGTGTGGCAGCCCTGTAGAGCACCGTTTTTCTATGTACCTGATGGCAAAATGATAAAGTGATTTCACTGATAGGTAAAGCAGTTTCGCATTGGTCGGTAACAAAGTGATCTCATTTGCTATGAGTAGGCTTTTTATTGTCTATGAGTACGAGATGATGCTGTTCACAAATGATGTTACCTATTTGGCTTGATATTTTGTATCAAGCTTCAGTGTTAACTGCCGATTATCGCTATATTGATGTCAATAAACAGGAGTTTTTCAAGAACGAATGTCACTATTTGGGTTTTTTTTGTTACTAATAATTTAAAGCATAAAAAATCAGGAACAGAGGCAAAATGTCGCTATCCAGGGGTTGTCATTATTCAGAGGCATCATTATCCAGAGGTTGCACTGTATAAAATTGCAAAAATTTCGCAATTATAAATAATTCTTTTTAAAAGAGGTAAAATAAATTTCTTAATGACAAATACACTCATTGAAACTGCTCAATATAAATATTTAACTCACCAACATTGTCAGCGCTTTGAGTTCCTGAGGCCATCTGTCTAACAAGTGATGTCATGACAGTCTTGTGATGACGTTGTGATGATGACGTCAGAGTGGAATAGGACCGTTTCTGAGAGGACATGTCTGAACTTGTTGTGTTTGGCTTTATTTTGGGATTTGGAGGGAGAGAACTATGAGAGGCAATTTTCCAGCCGATTTCCGCCATTGTTGTAGCAAATTCCCCTACGACTTTACCTTGTGATGAGCTGGCTTGACCTGTGTAGTTAGATAAACAATGAAAATAATAAATAGTGGATTGTAATACTTGCTTGTTGCCTTTGGATAGGATGTTGGTTCATCACAAAGTGTTTTCTTATTGGTCTTTAATATGATCTTGTAAAGCGCTTTGAGCACATGAGCACATTCAGTGGATACTGCTTTCTATCCACTAACTGAATTACTGTGGAATCACAGATCAGTTGTAAACATTTTTTCGATGAAAGCAAATTCAAACCAGATTTGCATTTGAGTAAGGTACTGTATCAATATTAAGTGATTAGTGATTAGATGGGGTTATGTTCTATAATAAGTGCTTTTTAAAAAATTATTAATAATAATAATAATAATAATAATAATAATAATAATAATAATAATAATAATAATAATAATAATAATAATAATAATAATAATAATAATAATAATATAATAATAATAATAATAAATAATAATAATAATAATTATAATAATATAATAATAATATAATAATAATAATAATAATAATAATAATAATAATAATAAATATAATAATAATAATAATAATAATAATAATAATAATAATAATAATAATAATAATAATAATAATAATAAATAATAATAATAATAATAATAATAATAATAATATAATAATAATAAATAATATAATTTAATAATAATAATGATAATAATAATAATAATAATAATAATAATAATAATAATAATAATAATAATAATAATAATAATAATAATAATAATAGTAATGAAATTTATTTATATTGCGTCCAAATCCTCTATACAATAAAGCTCTAGGCGCATAACAATTACATCAATCCATTCAAATTTCTCTCTCTCTCTCTCTCTGTCTCTCTCTCACACACAAACATACACACACACACACACACACACACACTCTCTCTCTCTCTCTCTCTCTCTCTCTCTCTCTCTCTCTCTCTCTCTCTCTTTCTTTATCACTATTAATATTAATACACTAACATGGTGACTGCTTACCTGAAATAGCTCGTTTGTAAACCCCTTGTAGAATGGCGGCTGTACGGAATAACACAAAGGCTACATAGAAATCCCAGTTACTGATTGGGGGAATGTTACTTTGGGCACAGTATTGATCCAACAGTTCTTGTACTGTGGGGATGCCCAGACTGACAATATCCTCATCAGCCAGACCTGAAATAAATTTCGTAACTTTTAAAACCAGCTAATAATAAATGATAAATAATTTTAAAATACATAATAAAAGAACAAATCAAATAATAAATTAATAATTAAATGAGTTAAAAAATATATAAATAGACAAATAAATAAATAGTTTAATAGATTAGTAAATAAATAAATAAAACTCATCATACAGATCTTTGAAAGAAGAGAATAACCCATAGATCAGCCACTGTGCACTGCTATAAAGAGATTAGTAGGAGTTAAGATTTTTGCACATGACTAACATTCACACCAATAGTGGGTTCAAACTTGGGTCCCTATGTGTTTGTGCCATATTCAAACAACCACGTCACCATTCCTCACATACAAGTATGCATAGCTATATAAAAGGCTATTATATAAATAGCTATTATGTATATTGCATCTTCAAGATTGAGGAATATTTATGGCCAAGAACATGAAATACAATAATAAATAGCAAGACCATTCCATATAATCTATGGGCAAATGAGTGAGTATGGTAGGTAGATAAATAGAGAGATAAATAGATAGATAGATAGATAAATATATATATATATATATATATATATATATATATATATATATATATATATATATATAGAGAGAGAGAGAGAGAGAGAGAGAGAGAGAGAGAGAGAGAGAGAGAGAGAGAGAGAGAGAGAGAGGGAGAGAGAGAGAGAGAGAGAGAGAGAGAGAGAGAGAGAGAGAGAGAGAGAGAGAGAGAGAGAGAGAGAGAGAGAGAGAGAGAGAGAAATCATGTCTATGCATATGACACAACACCTCGTTATCCGTGTAATTTTCGAAATTAATTTTTACCTACTTTCTCAGGCGTCCAGAGTCCACCCTCAACAAATAGACACAAACACACAACAAGAACTACACATATACGTAGTGACACGCGATCACAACTTCAACCGTATCTCCATAAAGATACACACCTTCCCAATACAGGTGACACATGTCGTCAATGAGAGCACGATTATCGTAACTCTAGTTACGGGGTTTTCTTTCACTGGGTGTTAGTGACTTATTATGTTATATCGGTCAAAAACATAACGCTATAAATTTAATGACGACTATCATGACATGTAGAGTAAAGGTTGACGAACGATTTCTTTTGTATTCTATTTCATTTTACTTATTTCTTATTTGTTGTTGTTGTTCTATTATTATTATTATTATTATTATTATTATTATTATTATTATTATTATTATTATTATTATTATTATTATTATTATTATTTATATTTATTGTTATTATTATTATTATTATTATTATTATTATTATTATTATTATTATTATTATTATTATTATTATTATTATTATATCATTATTATATCATTATTATTATCATCATCATCGTCATCATCATCATCATTAGCACCATTATTATCCTTATTATCATGCGTTCCCGACTGTACAATATCATGCAAGTTAAGAAAATAAGATACAATAGTTTTGTCACTGGAGTTAGTCAAGTACAATTTTGCAGGGTGCTGACATCGCATTGAGAGTCAAAGGTCACCTTAGAGTTCATGACCTTCTTCGGGTCACTAAACAGATCAACGGCTGCGAGAGCAGACAAGCAATGATAAGAAAACACCATATTATAATTTCATAGCTTAATCTTAATATTGTGTACGTGGGAGGGTCAAAACAGTTATCAAGTTGGTCCTTGTTATATAGTTCTAATCTATTATTATCATCATTATTATTATTATTATGATTATGATTATTATGATTATTATTATTATGATTATTATTATGATTATTATTATTATTATTATTATTATTATTATTATTATTATTATTATTATTATTATTATTGTTATTATTATCTTTATTATTATCATTATTTAATATTAGTGGCATTACTATTATTATTTCTTAGATGATTGTAATCAACATCATCATCATTATTATTATTATTATTATTATTATTATTATCATCATCACCATCATCCTTATAAGTATAATTATTATTAGTAGTAGTGTTATCATTCTCCTGCTCAATATCGTCATTATAACGAGCACTAATATTATTATCATTATTTGTTGCTTCCTAATGCGACATCAAACTATTTCATTACTAAAAGTTCCTTGATTAGAGTTACTTGATGTTCGAAAAAATTATCACACACAAATGCTCATTTTGTTTTATCCTATAATTTCAATGACGCATAATATATAACACTTTCCGGTCATTTCCTAAGAAATGGAAAACGAAATATACAAAAAGTAAGTCTTGGGTCAAAGGTTCCCCCCCCCCCCCCCCTCAAACAATAAAAGAAGACACAGGGGAGTACCATACTATAACATTTTCGTGTCATTTCCTAAGAAAAGGAAAATGATATAAAAAATATAGGAAAATTACTTACAAGTAGATCATGGTACCCTGATCAACGTTTCAGACGGCAAATATATCTGCAAATAGTAATACACTCACTATCACTCAGAGAGATAACTTACAGGGAATAGTGTTTTCTTTCTCGGAAAATCACTCTCACTCACATCTGATATTTCCGTAACTGAAAGAACTACAGTCAGAGCCTTGGAAAAACCAAGCCATCCGACTCTCTAGGACAAGGACAAAAAGCCACTCAAAAAGGGACCACAGTGTTGAGTGATAGAGGACCCTCTTTGTAGTAATAGGAGCAGTGGGAGGGGCAAAATGTACACATCATTTATTCCAGAATTTTTTTTTTTTTTTTAAACGAATCATTGGTATTCATTTACCAGGCATGAGAGGACAGTCGAAAGGAAGGTAGTATCCTATGGCACAGGTAGCCAGGTCTGTGAGAGGATCTCCTATGGTGGACAACTCCCAATCAAGGACTGCTAGGACTTCCGCGCTGTCTGGGTGGTACATCAGATTGTCCAACCTAGATGTAACAAAGTAAAGCTGCTATAGTCATTGTAACATCACCTTTTCACAAAAAAATAAAGTACGTAAAAATATGAGGGACATAAGATCTACTGTATTTAGAAGTTAATATAAATTATAAACACTTTTTGACTCAGGTGTAAGTGAGTACCTGACTAAAGGCAGTGATAAATATTGTAAGAAGGCTAATATAAAGAAAGGCTGTTTGACAGGCAACAAACCGTATACAATGTAAATGTCATTCCATATTACTCTCTTAGGAAATAAATACAACAATGACAACTGAATAGAGCATTGTGAAATCCTGAGATGTGCCGGAAAGTGGACATTAATTTCATCTTTCTTTCAAATACACCAACCTCCTCAAAGGGTCACCTTTTAATTTTGCTTATCCAGATTTAAAGATTGAGATTTAACATCTTATGTGATGTCTAATTTCATTAAAGTTAATACAGGAGAAATTAAACAAATGCATATAGTTTACCTGTGTATATTTAAACGCAGCCTATATTCAAATCCCAAGTCAAGGCAGACTGATATTTTGGGATAATTCTTTTTTTCATGCTTAGTCTGGCAGTGTTTCATACACACTTTTTTAGATTCAAATCTTTGATTTCTACTTTTCTTTTTACGAGATCCTCAAAGCAAAAATTTGCATTTCACACTACCAACCATTATCTCATTTACGATGAATCTTGGAAGCTAGAGTCCTATCACTGTAACTGCTCTTCTGATAATAACGGCTAGGTCTGCTTTTATTTTCAGATAAAGAAAAAACAATATATCATCTTATCAAGTTAGAGTAAAATTGATTAACGGCTCACCTGTAGTCTCCATGAACTACTGCAACTTTTTCATCTGATGGAAAATGTTCTGGAATCCACTGCATGAGTTTGGTCATGGCAGGAATTTCATGCGTCTTGCTGTTCTCATATTGCTTGGCCCAGCGGTGAAAGTTACGTTCCACGTATTGTCCTAAAAGGAAATGAGAGTTGTACTGATTTGTTCTACAAAATAGTGGGATTAGTGGTGTTTGACAAATGTGGATGCTAGTCTTTAACATCATCATCATTAATATCATTGAGTCTTCAACCATGTGTAAGAAAAGAAAATATAAATTATGCAACTGATATGATAACAATTAAATATGCTGTACAAGGAATGTATAAGATCTAACCCTTTCTTCAGACTAATATTAAATAGTGATACAATAAATGGTTGGTTTTAAATTACTTGGACACCACTTTTTACTATAATTTAAAAATAATAATATACATGGTTTTTCTATGGTGTCTAATCCCATCTCTTAACAAGCTCAAAGTGCTTAACAATAACGTGATATCAGTTACTCGAACATACAACATAAAAATAAGCAACATAATTATGTTACATTTAAAAAGACACATTTTAAGATGTTTGTTTAAAACTCTTTCAGTGCTGAGGCTATATTCGCATTTCCATCACAAATTGGCTGACACCTGATTGGGGCAGCATGAGAATGACAAGCTAAGACAAAGAGACATTCGAATTTGGTGCAAAATCTCAATTAAAATACCCCCCCCCCAGGTCCAATTCAATGTTCTGATGAAAGACATGATACCATTGGTTCAATTTATATTACTTTTGTAGAAAGTAGGATTGGGATTATATTATTATTTTTGCCTTTCAAGACCGGCTGCACTGTGCGGCCAATGGCCAGTAGAACAGATTCTGCTCTGGCCTCACAGTACGGCCAATGGCGCTGAAAGAGTTCAAGAATTCTGCATTATAACTGCCCCTGATATGTCTTCGAAGACCCTTTTTAATCAATTAACTGCCAAACCCTGGACAGGGAAGTATTTTAAAAATTGGCTAAAAACTTGTCTTTCAAATATCAATCAATTTAAATCAACCTTATCTTGGCAAAAAAATCTCAAACCTGGCACTTTGGCTGTGAATTACAATTGATAATATATCCATTCCATTATTTTAATTGAAAAAAATATAGGTATATTTTTAAACAGTAAATTATAAATGGAAAAATAAATTCATGACATGATACATCCAATCAATTTTAAATTATGAAGATGGAAAAAATGCAATCAATTCCTCTCTTTAGACTCCGTACAATTTGTTGCATCGTCTTTTGTTAAAATTTGTTTTAAACTACTGTAATTCTCTTCTTGCTAATCTGTCTTATCAAACGAAATTGAAAGAAGTGGATACTAGCTTAGTTCTTAGTTCATCAAATCTCAAAATTACCACAATTGTACTACTTACCCATGAAGCTGAAAACAAAGTACACGATACCTCTATTCTATTAATACTCTACTATTCTAATAAATAAATAAATAAATAAATAAATACATAAATAAATAAATAAATAAATAAATAAATAAATAAATAAATAAATAAATAAATAATTGAATAAACAACTAAAATAAAAAATCTAGTATTGGCCATTATTTCTACAATACATTCCAGAAATAACAAGACATCACAATTCATTGAGAGTATTTTTCCCAAAAGATTTGAACCTTATTTCTGTCCAATGAATAACTCTTATGGAGACAACAAAGTCTCCTATCAGCTTGGCCCTTCTACTTGAAATTCCCTCCCTGAGCCAGTCAGATTGTGAAATTATTTGTTTTCTGAGAAATGCATCAAAACCTTCAATCAAAATTACTTGGCTCTCACTTTTAATGTGTCATAAAAATAAAAACTCAAAAAAGCAGAAAGTTCCCATCTATGATAAATAAATAAATAAATAAATAAATCAATAAATAAATAATAAATAAATAAATAAATAATTGAATAAACAACTAAATAAAAAAATTCGATGGGGGGAAAAAAATAATTTAAAAAATGAATGATCTCACCCTTCTTTCCATAGTCAGAAAGTCCCACTTTGTCGATATCAACAGAATGAATTTTGCTGAGAGTAGTTACCATGGCTTTGGTGATCTTCCGCTTTCTTTCTTTATCAAACCCTAACAAACGTGGATCAGTGTAAACCGTTCCTGTGATGTAGTCCATCAGGTAAAATGGTGTGCCTACAACACTGAACATATGAGAACAGAAGATGGGGTGGAAAAATATAAAAGCTCTAGAGACTAAAATCACTACCAGAAACTACCAGTAGTTTTAGAAGTTAATCGGTTCATATGTATTATTCTATTGCCATACTAAGGGAAAGATATTCACAAGACAGAATAATATAGAATTCTTTGGTGTCAGCAATATACTTGGCACAGATACCTGATATGTTGTTTTTTTTAATGTAAAGGCTGAATAGAAGTAAGACAGATATTAAAGGACTGGGGAGTGTGGTGGGGTGGGAGGGGTTAAAACAGAAAACTTGTGCTGTTATGCAGAGAGAGAAGAAAATGGACATATATGGATCATGCAACAAATGGACAGATTGAATATTTATGTAATTAAATCTTATTTATTTCATTGTACTATGTTCTTTGAATGTTTACTTACTACTGACGAATGTAAACAAGAAGTGTGTAAAATATTTTTTCGAATTCTAAAGTCCAGTTGAAGTGCTATCTTTTGACTTACAATAATGGAACAAAAAAAGTCTCCACTTTGCTAAAAAAGGAAATGACCCCATAAAGAGATTTTTAAAGATATCTGTGCATATCTGAAGGTAGATGTATACAATGATAACACTTGCGGAAGAACGATTTATTCAACTTTCTGAAACATTTCAACCTATATGACTTTGCAAAAATTGAGGTCTCTTACAAAGGGGTGAACATTTTTTTCAAGCAATAACATTGAAAAAAAAAGTATGGGTGGTGAAATTTGCTTATATTTAGAAGAAACACTGATTGTCATAATGGAAGCAAGATGGTGGAGAAAAGGAACCTTGTACTACCAGCTGAAGGATTCAATTATGAGTCCTGCTTTTGGTATCTCAATATTGATCCCTTGAGAGAGAGAGACTTAAAATTTGTAGATTGCTGTGTACCTTTGCAGGTCTTGAGCTTTTACATTCTTTCGTTGAAATAGACTTTCAGGAAAATTTTCTACAGGGATAGATAAAAGGGATTATTCTATTCATTTTTAAATTCACCTTTGATCATCGCAAAAGGCAACCATATTCGGGATAGGCACCCCACCTTTACTCATGGCAGACATCACTCTGAACTCTCTGTCGACTGCATGGGCAGACGGTAACAGCTTTCCAGGCTGAAAAAGAATGTTTGATCGTTTGATTTCAGAAATTCAAAGGTGCTTGCAAATTTGTAAATTTTTAGATCATAGTCATAACTAACAAATTAAAAAATAAGAAACTAATAAAAAAAAACAAATAAAAAAAAAGCAAAAGAATCTTATGCTGCTAGAAACAGGGGAATCAAATCCACAAATCAATTTTATAAAACTTTTTATTGTTAAGTCTTCCCTCTCTCCTCCACAGTGTCTTTCTTAATATCCAATCCAGGATAATAAGAGGGTTAAATTGTCAAACAATGGCCAGTTTAAATAGGTGGTGAGAAGTGCGGCTATGTGGTCTTGTGGTATGACACTCGCTTTCGGATCAGAAGGTCCTGGGTTCGCGCCTCGCTCACACATAGTTGAGTCCTTGGAAAAGGTTCTTTACTCACATTCTCTCACCGTACTCAGGTGTAAAATGAGTACCAAGCCGTTAACAGCGTTGTCTCTGTCCAAAAAAAATTGTAATATCGCTCATCAGGCGTCATATCTCATCCTACATGTTAAGTGTTGCTGTTGGCCAGGGACCCCCTCTTTAAAGCGCTTTGAGCACATTTCGTGGATATTGCGCTATATAAAAGCTCAATTATTTATTATTATATAATAATTTTAAAAACTCACTGGCTTTTTGCGTAACACCATTTTCCTGCCACCATAGGATAAAAAGTAAGTAGGGTTGGACTGACCATGTTCAAATACTCTGAGTACGGGAGGCTCTGTGAAAAGGGTGACATTAAACGAAATAAACCAATCAATATGTGCTACCACTGACAGTTCCCTGAGATGGCATCATGGTTCAACGGCATAATTTTGTCTTGTGCCGGTGAATGGTGGTGTCGTCAGCGGTGGACAATGGAAGAATATTGTTATTTCAATGACAATAATAATAATAATAATAATAATCATAATAATGATGATGATGATGATAATAATAATAATAATAATAATAATAATAATAATACTAATACTAATAATAATAATACTAATACTAAAAATAATACTAATACTAATAATAATACTAATATTAATAATAATAATAACAATAACAATAATAATAATAATAATAATAATAATAATAATAATAATAATAATAATAATAATAATAATAATAATAAATCTTTATTGTCCACAAATTTTAATGCATTATGTGATTTTAAAAAAATGCAAATTATATTACGATATATATTTGTGACCCTCCGCCTCGAAACGGTATTAAGTCGGATTTTTCAATTTTGGGTTTTTGGTACCCGATCACAGCTTATTTTATGCTTTAAAATTTGATACCAAATTTATACAATTCTGATTATTTATTGTCGAGATATGACCGTTTGAAGTAGGGAGAGTGTGAAAACCAAGTTTTAAGAAAATCGACTTTGAAGTGAGGCACCGTTTTCACGCACAGTTAAATCAATGGGCAAAGATAACTCCTTAGATACGGACATCGAAAAGTTGACGAGAATAGTGAAATTTGGCATGAGCTTAGCTTATACATTTAATAATGTACATACAAATTTTTGAAACAATCCAATTATTAGTTTTGTAGTTATTTATTATTATGTAAGATGTTCTTAAAACAAATAAAACACTGGGGGAAAAAACGCCAACAATTGCTCACTTTTTCAAGAATTTTTGATATTTAAATAAAGAATCAATGAAATAAGAATTAATAATGTTAAATTTTTGTCTTATTTAATAGAGAAAATACGATTTCAAAATGCCAAAAGTTAAAGAAGGGTTTATAATTTGAAAGTACAGTTTTGAAACTACGTGAAGCCGGGTGGGCAGGGAAAGAATTATCAAGAAAGAGGATTAGAGAGGAAGAGAGAGAATGAGAGAGTAAAATACACACACACACACACACACACAAAACAGACACACGTGAGAGAGAGAGAGAGAGAGAGAGAGAGAGAGAGAGAGAGAGAGAGAGAGAGAGAGAGAGAGAGAAGAGAGAAAGAAGAGAGAGTATAGAGAAAAAGAGGAGCGAGAGGGGGAGGGGAGAGAGACTGCTTGGGAAATATAATAAAGATTGAAACCTGTATAAGTGTATGCGTGTGTGTGTGTGTGTGTGTGTGTGTGTATTAATGTGTGAAAGAAACAAAAGGGAGACGGAGAGAGTGAGTTAGACATGCAGAAAGGGATGGAGGCGGAGCAAAGAATTGTAGGGATAGTTTAAAGAAAGCATTTTGTTACAAAGTAAGTCATCATAGTCAATCAACTGGAAACATATTGACCAATGAGATTGCAATTAAAGAAATGGCTGGTCAAATCAATCATTGCATTGTTTCCATTTTGAGTCAGATGACAGCTTGAGGAGGAGGGGTGGGGCTTATTGTGTAGTGACTTACATGAAAACATGTTATTGAATCTCTCAAGTTTTCCTTTGCGTTCCACCACATTGTTCATTGTCTAAGAACCCCCCCCCCCCCCCCTTTCTTTCAGTATACAAAGAAATCACGACAAAACGAACATCCATCTCTCTCTCTCTCTCTCTTTCTCCCTCTCTCCCTCTCTCTTTCTCCCTCTCTCCCCCTCTCTCTCCCTCTCTCTGTTTGTCTCTCTCTCCCCTTCATCTATCTACCTATCTATCTATCTATCTATCTATCTATCTATCTATCTATCTATCTATCTATCTATCTATCTATCCATCTATCTATCTATCTATCTATCTATCTGTCTGTCTGTGTGTTTATCTATCCATTTCATTTTTTAGTTACAGTTCATTAATTGTTGAATGCTCTATCTATTATTCTGCTTTTGTACTTAAAATTAAATGTTTATCCTACAACAATCTCTGTAAGTGTAAGATTAGGCAACTGTTGTCCTATTAAGTCTTAGCATATCATATAATTTCATGAATAATTAAAGAGGGACAAAGGAGGACCCCCACCTCAATCATTACCCAATACAGCGAGACAAAGATAAAAAAGCACGTGGTGTGTATCAAAATGCATAAACACACACGTATGTAACACACGCATGCTGACGTCATGAAGCATCGCCCGAGCATTATGGCCTACAGCCACAGCGCATGTGATGAGCGTTGACCAATCAGAATCATTCATTGTAAGGTTGTCAGGGAAAAACCTAGACTTGTTTACAGTTTTTAAAGTTCATTATTGGTTGAAGCATGAAATTGTGGAAACAGTCATGCTTTCTCTGAGATAGATAAAGACACGCCCTTTGCTGTGATATCTTACATCTTATTGGTGGAGAAAAAGACTCGGTATTACTAAGCTTTGGAAAGGGTGGCTCTCTGAGAGAAAGTCAACTCTCGTTTTGAATGTGTCACTGATAGTTGCATTTTTAAACTTCAAATTTATATAACTTATCGTCAATGTTTATGTTGAATTATTATGTTTTCATGTAGAAAAATGATTGTAGTTTCTGAAACAACCAAAAACTGAAATTTGATCATTTTGACCATTTCCACTTTAAAACCGGTTTTTTTCGTTTTCCAAATCCCGACGTAATACCGGTTCGAGGCGGAGGGTCACATTTGTTATCAATAAGATATCAAAATGCATTCTTTTTCAATAATAATATGGGTCTCAAGCAATAATATGAGGAATACTTGGATGAGTACGGTATACTCATTAATAACATTATTTTGTCTGGAAAACCATAGAGTTGACGTAAAAGTATTGCTGCAAGCCAAAAAAACAGATGAAACCCATTCAGCCTAACTCTAATTTCTAATTGATCAGAAAATAATCAAATAGAGGGGATCCCTTCCTTAATGCCTCAAACCTTAATCATCTTTTTTTTAAAAAAGGATTTCATGATTTTCAAGTTTGCATGTGATAAAAAAATGAGGATCCCAATAAGTCACTTGGTGGCGCACTCGCTTCACATGCAAAGGGGCCGAGATTGATCCCGGGTGAAGTCGAAATTCTTTTGACCCCCGTCTATCCAGCACTAATTGGGTAGCTTGGTCTGTTAGATCTAGTGGAAAGTACTTTGTGATAGACTAGCATCCTATCTATGCAATTTCTATTGTCCTTCTTATGCTAAAGAAACCAGAATAGACTTAGACTCCATGAGTCTAATGGCTCTAAAGGACTGTTATACGACAAAATATCATTAATTTCCAAACCAGAATAGACTTAGACTCCATGAGTCTAATGGCTCTGAAGGACTGTTATACAACAAATTATCATTAGTTTACAATCTCATTTGAACAACATTCCATGAAATTTACTCACTGCTATCTTCGAGCCCTAAAGACTTCAAGTACGTCTCTAGAGTCTCAATGTTGAGTTGTAAATGTTTTGGGACACTTGTTGTTCCAGGGATGTTGTCCGTGAGAGAGAACCCAAGGACCTTTTCGAGATCAGCTACGGCTTGCTCCTGACTGGCTACCTGCAATGCAAGCAGTGTTAAAATAAATGGGATGAATGACTTTAAGTATTCACATAAACACTCCAAACTGATTTAAAATAAAAACACAAGTGTCGCATGAATTATGGTGTTTGCATGTCTCAAACTGGGTACAAGCAATCGTTAATGTTTTATTCAAACTTAGGAGCAACATTTGTCATGTAATGCTTATGGTTATGCTAAATATCAGACCAGATATGAGTAGAGAAATTATCTAAAAGCCTAATGTCACAAGACAGAAAATAAAATCAGTGCAGAACTAAAATGCACGATTTTCACTGTTATCTATTGGATACAAAAAAAATTTAATTCAATTTTTTTTTTAAAGAGAGGAAAGCAATAAAGCCAGGTGATTAGACCAATAGGGAATAGAAATAATTGATGGCTGTTCTGTGAATCAATAGGTGTTTGATTAGATTTAGAGGAAGAAAAAGAGTGGTAATCAGGGGTGAAGGTTGAAATTCAATGCAACGATATGCATTTTTTAAAACGTTAGTAATTTGCCAACAAATACATAATAAGTATCACATAGACTTCAGGATTTGAATATAAAAATGTTCAGTTGATTTTTAAGCAAAAAGTCAATAAATAAAATTGCCAAAAACCAAATATGACAATGAGTGTCTACACTTACTTTTATCCATCTCAAAAACATTTATAGCTTTGGATTTGGCAAGAAATTCATAAAGAAAACCAAAAAAAATAACTACCTTTAAAATAAACTTTGACAAAAAGTTTCATATCTTTTAAAAAATTGTGCTGTAAAACAAAAGACTTATAAAAATGAAGCACCTTAATAGTTTTAATTCCAAAGTCTTTAGCAGCTTTCAAATTAAATCCAAGATCATCTAAAAACACAGACTCCTCCCCAGAGACATGAAGCTCCTGTAGACATCTGGTGTACATATTTGGATGGGGCTTCCGGTACCCGAGCACACAGGATTCTACTATCTAGATTATCAACAAAAAAACAAACAAAGAAGCAAAAGTTTGCAATACAATTTTAAAATCAAAATCATAAACCAATAAAAAACAAAACAAAACAAAAAAAAAACAACAAAAAAAACAAGAAAAACAACACACACACACACACAGAGACACAAAAGAACCCCCATCAATTCATTTCATTTCAGCCAATAATTGCATTTCGTTAAATGATAATAATAAATGCCACTCATATTTTTCATTTCATATCTTATCATCGTCTTTATTATTATTATTTTTTCTTTTTTTTGTAAAATTTCATTATTACACCCAATCCTTTTTATGGTCATCATATAATATGGGAAAAAGAACTCTTAAGTGTCACCATAAAAAGCTTTTGACCTGCAAATCCTGAAAACCTGCAAATTCACACGCAGAAAAAGCTTTGAATAATAATGTAATTTCATATGCAAATCAAATTATTTTAAGAACTAAACTTTCGTAATTCATCATTTTGACCCTTAATCAAATACCTTTGTACTTTTGAGACAACATAAATTTATTTTTTTTAAATAAAAAAAAAAGTATAATCCATGGCTGCACACAACAAAGCAACAATATTCAATCACATCAAAATACAATTTATATTCTTATTGTGGTAGATAAAAAATATTGTCTTTTACTCTCATGTTCGTAACAAAAATAAACAAAATAAAAATGACAACAACAAAAACAAAAAACAGCAACAAAACAACAGAAAACAGAGAAAATCTGCATCGATGTCGACAATGAGCAGGATAGTGAGGAATGTTTCCTGCTCAGATTCATCTTCTTCTTCTTGATAAAAACAAATGCATTCAAGCTGTACAATATTCATTCCACTAAATAATAGTAGGGGATATCCAGGTTTTGATTATAAAATATACGAATCCACTGATAATCTATAGTCTTACATCATAAATAAGAGCTGAAAAAATAGGGTCTTTATATAAAACATGTCCACCAGTTTTATTTGAAATACAAATTGTGCTGAGCAGTCTGAAATCTCACAGAGCATATTATATGTTTTGTTTTTAAGGGTTTTATGGCTAGTAAAAAGTTCTAGAATTACAATTGAAGCACCCAAGAAAAAGTAAGACATAGGGGAACTGAGAACAAATAGGGATCAGATGTAGATTCCAATAGCATCCCATCAATGTACTTAGCCTGAGATCACCTATTAGTCTCATTCGGACACAAGCACAAAATCCAACAAAGAGGAATACACTCAAATGCATTTGACTGTTTCCCTCCCAGCTAGGACTCCGGCCAGGGCCGGTCAAAACCATGTAATCTCATTCCAAGACAAAGACAGAAAGCATGTTGGAAAACAGATATAAGGGGATAGAAGACACAGACAAAGCATATTATAAGTTGATTCTCACTACACAAGGAATTCTGAGCATCTGGAATTTCCCAACAACAACATAAAGTATGCTATACCATCATGTCAGGAATTTGGGCAATAGATAGACCAAGCACAGTTTTGTTGTCAATCTGATATATTCTATGTTCTTCATTGTTGTCAATATAATGGGATAAAACGACAAGATTTCACCTCATGCAAAGTTTCATCTTGACAGAATATAAAATCTTACCACATCAAAACTAGACTTGTCAAGCGGGCATAAAGTTTTTGTCTTTGCCTCATCTATGTACCAATTGTTTGTCAGTAAGGCTGTTTTCAATCCCTCTGATTTCACACGCTTGATGGCTTCCATCATGCTGGGGAATGGCTGAGCTTTGTAGTGACTGAAGTTCTGCATCATGCCTGATATATCCACATCCTTACCTACCTGAATGACAAAAAAAAAAGATTAGCTTTGATTTCTTTTTAAAGCTCAAAAGTCTAAAAATATGAAGCAGGCACTTGTGTAAGATTGAAATTATACCAAAACAAATATCTAAAAAATTGTAAGCTTGTATTCCTATCTGAACCAACTAAGCTATAGCCCTTTAGTTTTATGCCATGACATAAAGGTTATATGATATTAGTAGTTTTTCAAGGTATAAACGTTCATAAATGCCAAATACACTATATCTTTTTACGAGGGGTCCCAACCAAGCAGCAATATTTTACACGTAGTATGAGACATGATGCTTGTAATGCACGATTACACCCTTCATTTTGACAGAAATAACTACGCTGCCAAGATATCCCAAGAGACGTGAAATGCAAGATCCAGTTACTGATTGTCTTTAAAAAAAAATTATAGATCTAAAACTTACACATACTCACAAGTACCCAAAGAAAATGTAAGACAAAGGGAATAGATTAAACAGAGAACAGCAATTTATCAAATTTGAGACAACTGAAAAAGTACAAAAGTGCACATGGATTAAACTTAAATAACATTATATACATGAGTACCATTTATAATGGAACACGAGAGATGATTTACCAGGGGGAAAATATCATCTCTCACAGATACACATTGAAGATATCCCTTTCAAACAAGATCCTCACCGGGAAAACATAAAATAAACAATAAAAAAGAAAAATCCCCAAAAAATCAAAAACTCATTGCAGAAAAGGATAGAAATCTACGTGGACTTGCCAGGGTTGCCAGTTTGGCATTTTAAATGCCAGATTCCAAAAATCTGGCATTTTTGAAAACCGTTTGGCATTAGAAAAATCATTTGGCATTTGGCATTTTCATTTGGCATTTTCTTTTCTTGTATATTATACTTCAAATGACACCTTTTCTTAATAAAAAAAATTACCCCAACAGGAAATTTAGTATAATTCAAAAAAAAAAAAAAAAGAAAAAAAAAAGAAAAGAAAACACGCAAGCCACCAGGATATGATAGTAAATTGTCTATCAAAAGTGAGTAGTTTTCTTAGTGGGGATGGGAGTCAACAGACTTTGGCATTTTTTTGAGTGTTTTGGCATTTTTTGAGTCTTCCCCTGGCATTTTGTTGAAAAATAATCTGGCAACCCTGGGACTTGCTAAAATGATAAAACAGGATAGAAGAGTCAATCTCCCTGGTATATAAAAGGTGCAGAGACTTCCAACCAAAGTGAAAGCATTTGGGGCAGACTAAAAAGGGTATCGAATAGTTAATGGAAAAAGGACCATTTAAGCAAAGAAACAGTGAGATATTTTTTGCCTATTTTCTCTCTTGAAATACTTCAATAAATACTTACTTCTTTAGATAATATTTGATTGAACTCCTTTGCAAACTCTTCCAGTGTAAGCTTTCCACACTCTAAGCGATACCATGGACCATTCTCCCCCTCATTCACAATGATGCGAGAAATGGTACCAGCAGGTAAACCATAATGTTTTTCCGTCTCTTAAAAATAGGGAAAGAATGAAGATACTTGTTTCAGTTTCAAACATTTTATCATAATTCCAAGCTTCTTTACACAATATCATGGATGGATATGGGAATGGATATCAAAGTTTCAGTGGGATAATAAGTTTGTATTTGAAGTTTGGAGAAATGTAAAAGTATGTTGGGTTTATTTCAATCTCTTTATCAACAAATGGATTTATTTTCTATCCATCAATTCATCTAGTTAATATAACATTTCCTTTTATATAGAAATTTCCATTTATGAAACACAGAATAAACAATCGGCCTTGGCAATCGAGGTGTCAAGATGTCTTAGTAATGATAAGACTAATATTTAACTTTAAGCCATCCGATTGCCTCTACCACTTGAGAGTTAAGAAGTCTCAACAAGCCCTAAACTCACACTCAAATTGTCTCAGCAATCTGGCTGAATGCTAGATAACTCATCCCTCTGACTGACAAAATGACTTTTTCAGCTAAATCAAATTGTATGAAAACCAGATTCAATTTTTTCATACCTTTAAAAGCCTGAAAGGGGGATGGTAGAATAACACCACCCATGTCAAAAATGACAGCCTTAGGACGTTTATTGTCAGAAGAACACTGTCGAGCCATTAAAGAAATGGGCGCCATTTTCATGGTCTGTGGTGGAAGTCTCCTCATGGAGCCTAAAGCTTTCAGCATGGTAAGCTTCGTGTCTGTTGGATAGAGAATGATGATATCTAGGTCTTAAAAAAACTACCTGAAATTATATAAATAATATTTAAAATATAAATAAACAAAAAAATTCTGACATAACCTTCACAATCAAACCTAGATTGTTTGCATATCAGCCAGATACTCTATCATGTTTCATACTTCCAAATATTTCATTTCTTCTCTGTGCAAGCTGTGTTAAAAGAAAAAAAAATTATATTTCTTGGACTGCAAGTTGGCTGTTACTGTTCGATGCCCGTATGTATAATATGTACCATTCCAATAGCCATAACTGTCGATTTCTACCCCCGGTATTGACTCACATTTGGATAATATGCTTTGCCCAATGAAGCAACAAGAGAGTCAGATTATTGTTACCAATCCAGTCACTAACAATATTCAACACCACTTGACATTGTCACAAAGTCACCAATCTGATGATCATTAACAATGCCCCCAAGAACCGATATATATCATTTAGCCTGGCTATAATGGTGATTGCCTTTTGATTTAACTGCTCCTCTTATCGTCACAAGATATTCTTTGTGAGACACACAACCTTCACACTAAAGCTGTGCCATGTCAAAATGACATCTCCATTGATGTACACAGACATAAACCTGAAAAGTGAAAATGCCATTTGGGTCACGGTGTCTCCATCACAATTAGACTGCTAAGACGTTTAAGCGATCTATTGTTCTGACAACTCTTTAAAATGTCAATAATACATATACATCAAATATAAACCCAAATCTCAAAATGAATGACCAATATTTTTAAAAATAAATAAAAAAATAAAATAACAACAAAATGAATGAATAAACAAATATTAAAAAAAACAAAAAAAAAAACTATTAACACTAACACCGAAACAGGAACTTACATTGGTCAGTTTTAGCTGCAGTCATGATCTATGCATTTGTAAAAGAAGAAACAATGACCAGTTTGATATATACTGCCCACTGTTAGTCCACTCAATACTTTGGCAGTAGTAGTGATTGCATTGCAGTAAAAGTATTAGTGGTAAAAGTAATAAAAGTAATAATAGATACAATAATAGTAGTGATGATGATGGTCGTGGTAGTAGTTGTAGTAGTAATGGTAGTAGTAGTAGTAGCAGTGTTGGTAATAGTAGTAGCAGTATTAGTAATAGTAGTAGTGGTAGTAGTAGTAGTGGTGGTAGTTGTAGTAGTAGTAGTAGTAGTAGTAGTAGTAGTAGTAGTAGTAGTAGTAGTAGTAGTAGTAGTATAGTAGTAATAGTATTAATTAGTATTAGTATTAGTAGTAGTAGTAGTAGTAGGAGTAGTAGTAGTAGTAGTAGTAGTAGTAGTAGTAGTAGTAGTAGTAGTAGTAGTAGTAGTAGTAATAGTAAAATATACATCTTGTAAAATTATGGAGCATTTTCTCCAGTTATATCATTGACAACTGGGAATCAAACAGCATTCTCTCAAATAGCACATATTTAGGAACAACTTGTAACACAATAAAATTTAGTAGATGGACTAAAGTAAAGGTGATCAATTGATTGTGTTCTTTTCGATTTTTCAAAAGCATCTGATAAGGTCCTCGCAGACGCTTTCTCACCAATACATGAAAATACTATAGCATCTAAGTCTAAGCAAACAAGCTTCCTTGCATTTCAAACACAATAAGCAGTTCTTGATGAGAAAACATCAAGAGCAATGAGTGTTGGATCCAGAGTTTTACCAAGTTATGGAATCACTAATTTTTCTTCTTTACATTAACATCTTTCAGATGTTGTCAACTCAAAATTAAGCTATTTTAGCAGTTGTGTGCCTTTTTGTACAGAGTCAAATAATATATTTCAGAGGATATGAACCTACTCCTAGCTTGACAACAACAACCTCCAGCATTGGGGGAAAAGACTTGTTTATGAAATTCAATCCAGAAAAATGCGATTTGCTTTTGAGTAATAACAAAAAAAAAACCCAACCCCCCCCCCCCCCCCCAAAAAAAAAACAAACAAAAAAACAAAAAAACAATGCAATCAGAACAGTTGAAAATGTAATATAATAGCTCAATATTAGTAAAATCTTACATGAAATCATCATATAGACAGCATTATTATATTTTTTAAAAATCACAAAACATTATTGCCTTTAAGTGCAGTAGTGGAGGAGGTGATGGTGGTTGTGATAGGTGAAGAGTGGTATTATATTGATAATTCAATTCTATTTGTTCACCAAGCAGTGATTGGGTAGCTGGGTCTATTAGATCTGGTGGAAAGTACTTTGACTTAGCGATAGACAAGCGTCCTATCCTAAGAGTAGCAAGCAATTGCTATAATTCACGCTACTCCTTTCACGCTTAGAAACAGTATAAGATCAATGGGCCTAATGGCTACTCTATTTCTACATCACAATTAGCCCTATATATATATTATATATATGTATATATATATATATATATATATATATATATATATATATATACATATAAAGAGAGAGAGAAGAGAGAGAGAGAGAGAGAGAGAGAGAGAGAGAGAGAGAGAGAGAGAGAGAGAGAGAGAGAGAGAGAGAGAGAGAGAGAGAGAGAGAGAGAATGAATAAATGAAACGGGGCAACAGTTCCAACAATACTCTATATTTTTACTTTTACTTTACCCGTCCCTATCCTGTTATTTATCAGTATGCCAAAATAGAAAAATAAACTAAGAAAACAACAAATTATGGGAAATAAAGACAAGAATAATTATAACAAAAGCAAAAGTTCAACGACAGCAAATTTTCTCGCTGCTCTGCCTGCACTGGACAAGACACAGACACCGGCTACTGTCAGTTGGTCAGAAATAAGTTGTAATACCCAATGCAATATAATACCCAACCTTTCAACTCTATAGATATAACACAAGGACCTTGACTAATCGTTACAGTTACAGTGCCGAAATTGTGTCTTCTCCGACAACCAGGGGTGTTTAGCCAACTGGACTGCAGTCACAGCTTTGCCCCTCAGGGTTGCCAGATTATTTTTCAACAAAATGCCAGGGGAAGACTCAAAAAATGCCAAAACACTCAAAAAAATGCCAAAGTCTGTTGACTCCCATCCCCACTAAGAAAACTACTCACTTTTGATAGACAATTTACTATCATATCCTGGTGGCTTGCGTGTTTTCTTTTCTTTTTTTTTTCTTTTTTTTTTTTTTTTGAATTATACTAAATTTCCTGTTGGGTAATTTTTTTTATTAAGAAAAGGTGTCATTTGAAGTATAATATACAAGAAAAGAAAATGCCAAATGAAAATGCCAAATGCCAAATGATTTTTCTAATGCCAAACGGTTTTCAAAAATGCCAGATTTTTGGAATCTGGCATTTAAAATGCCAAACTGGCAACCCTGTTGCCCCTGTGACTTGTGTCGAGTTCAAAGTGTACACACACTTTCCTTGATCAAAACAAAATAATGTTTTTTTGACCCGGAAGAAAAACTGCCGAAACAACGAAGTGACTAAGTATACATAAATAATAATAATGATGATGTGATGATGATGTTTGATGATGCTGATGATGAAGATGATGATGAGGTTTATCTTCTATATGTTTTGATATAATATGTGTGTGTCTGTGTGTGTGTGTGTGTATGTGTTTTGCATGTCACTGTTAAAGATATATGTTTGTACATCACACATAGGTACACGAGTACATATAATACAATATAAATATTATCTTTACCACTTGTATCATTATTGTAATCTTTCAATCAATAGATTTCTAGCATTATTATTAATATTAAGGGAATTCAAAGGATTTTATCCTTTTTCGTCCTATACCATATGTTATATTATGTTATTTTATGATGATGATGGTAAAGATGATGATGATGATGATGATGATGATGATGATGATGATGATGATGATGATGATGATGATTATGATGATGATGATGATGATGATGATGATGATGATGATGATGATGATGATTATGATGATGATGATGATGATGATGATGATGATGATGATGATGATGATGATGAAGATGACGATACTGTGCATGCTTGTTTTTGTTTGTGTGTCTTTGTTTGCATTAAAACATTAATTGTTCGGTCTGTTGTTTGCACAAACTATCTAAGCGAAAATGAAGGATATATCTCGGATCACGATCCGGAAATGTAATTCAAATACCAAGTTACTATACAGTATAGTAATCCTTGTCAAATACATAACCTGTTAGCTTGAGAAGGTTTTTGTTTGTACACGTGATTTGCCAAACAATTGTAATTAGTTTCCCGAAACTTTCTGTTATGAGAAAACGATGTTTGTTTTTGTGATCGCGTGGAACTCAATTAACAGAGATAACAAACAACGGGTCGTAGGTACTATGGTATTAGATAGTTTGCCGATTCCATCACAATGGGTGTAGAGCTCATGAAGTGGAGGCCAGGCATTGTCGTCCCATCAAAAATATTTAATGTTATTCTAAGATTTACAAAATAAACTCATCTGTTTGTTGCTTCTCAGTTATTGTTTGTTGTTGTTTTTTTGTTTTTTTTTGTTTTATATTTTTTTTTTGTTTTGTTTTTTTTTAAAATAAATAAATAAATAGAGCTTTTATATAGCACAATATCCACTAAATGTGCTCAAAGCGCTTTACAAGGGGTCCCTGGCCAACAGCAACATTTAACATGTAGGACGGGACTTGACGCCTGTTAGGCGATATTACAATTTTTCGGACAAAGACAACGATGTTAACGGCCAGGTACTCATTTTACACCTGAGTACGGTGAGAGAATGTGAGTAAAGAGTCTTTTCCAAGGACTCAACTATGCGCCGAGCAAGGCTCGAACCCAGGACCTTCCGATCCGAAAGCGAGTGTCATACCACTAGACCACATAGCCGCTCAATTTTAAAATATTTTCATCTTGATGACGCCCAGGGTCTGAGAGAATATGAAATTGTCCTTTGTTTTAATATAATTTATTTCGAAGGAACTGCATCTTCTTATATTCAAGATTTGATTGACCATTATTATTATAGAGCGCTAAAATATCAGGATCGCAAGTTGTTATTCACACCACGAACCAAGTTTAAAAGTTTTGCTGATAGGTCAATTCATAAAACGGGCCCTATTGTTTGCACTACTTCCATCAGTGCAAAAAGAGACCTATCTTTTCCCCTAACCCGTCGGACCGTAGCCTTCGTAAACTTATAGAAGGAACGAAGTAAGCTTCATTCTGCTCTTTTTTTATTTTTATTTTTTTACTGTTTTTAGACAGCCATTTATTGGATGTATGTATGAGTTGTATTGTACATTAGTACGGCACCTATAAGGTGCTATGCTACATCAGCATAAAAGTGTCACGGTCCCAGGGAATCCACATATTATTGGGACCAAGCACGTCTGTTCCTGGCTAGAGTCCCAATTTCGTCAATGGGCATAGAATCCAGCCCATGTAGTAGAGTGCCTGTCGAGCTCTTCAAGAAGGTAATAAATTTATTGGATGATTACTTCTCACATATTATATCAATCTTTTGTGTATTAGTACAATGCATATAGCGGGCAGATGTTAGTATTTTGTCTAAACGCATAGCATAAATATCGCGACACTGACCGTAGCCTTCATAAACATTTCGCCTGGCAATATAAAAAAAAAAAAAAAAAAAAAAAACCGTCAAAAGACAAGTCGACCGTAGTCATCGTGAACATAATATAGCCTGACACTAGAACCCACAAGGACTTACAGTTTGACGTCATTTTTAAGGTTTGTGCAGCGTCTAGTGAGTTGTCGTTAGTAAAGCTCAAGAAAACACGAGATTCCATTGGTTGAAATAATGAATACAACTCATGACTTGTTTTATTTTGTGACCAAAGACTTGTCTTTTGACGTAATTTTTTGGTTAACGATGGCTACGAGTCAACCCAAGTTTGCTCGTAGCCATCGTTAATATAGCCTGACACTAGAACCGTAGCCATCGTTATGTTATAGATAGTATGCGCTGGGCTAAGAAGCTCATAACATTGCCATCCGGAAATATAACGGACCAACACACAAAACTGTGTGTATCCATGAACGTTTATAGTCGAGTTAAAACAGTTCAGTGAGCATTACTCATAAACGTGGATGGCAAAAAACAATAACAAAGACCTGAGTGGCGTCATCTTCGAACTATCTATAAGCTGACACTAGAACCGTAGCCATCGTTGACTTATAGATAGTTCGAAGATGACGTCACTCATGCCTTTGTTATTGTTTTTTGTCATCCGCGTTTATGAGTAATGCTCACTGAACTGTATTTACCCGATTATAAACGTTCATGGATACACACAGTTTTGTGTGTTGGTCCGTTATGCTTCCGGATGGCAATGTTATGAGCGTCTTAGCCCAGCGCATGCTATCTATAGCCCGACACTAAAACCCACTAAGACCCATGTTTTGACGACATTTTTAGGTGGACCGCCTAGTGCGTTGTCTTTAGTAGCGGTCAAGGAAACAAGTGATTCCATTGGTTGATCTGTTGAATACAACACAAGGTTATTTTTCTTCTTTGGACAGAGACTTGTCTTTTTGACGTCATTTGTTGGTCAGTGTCAGGCTATAAGTTAACGATGGCTACGATCGTAGCTATCATTCACTTATAGCCTGACACTAGAACCCACTAGGACTTATAGTTTGACGTCATGTTTTTAGTGAGTTAATAGAGCTCAAGGAATCAAGTGATCCCATTGGTTGAACTATTGAATACAACTCACGATTTGTTTTTGTTTTTTTGTTTTTTTTCGGCCAAATACTTGTCTTGTGACGTCATTTTTTGTTCAGTGGCATGCTATAAGTTTACGAAAGCTATGCAACAATCTATACCCTTATAGATAGAACCAAATTGACGTTAGATACTCAGGTCTTTATTATTATCTTTTTTGTTTTTGCCATCCATTTTTAATGAATTAGTAACTTAACTGTACCAGACTATAAACGTTCAAGATTAAACAGGGTGTTGTGTGTTGGTCCGTTATATTACTGGATGGCAATGTTGTGAGTTTCTTAGCTAAGCGCACAGCATCTATATCTGGTTTATGCGTCTTTGTCTTGGAATTGGATTGCTTGGTTTTTGTCCTGGCCCCTTTGGGAGTCCTTGGTTGAGAGGGAAACAGTCAAATTTATCGTGTTTAGGAGGTGGTATTTGTTCCTTTGTATGACGTCAAAAAATGACGTCAAAATACAAAGTCAGACCACCAAAAGAAAGCAAATCGTGAGTTGTATTCAATGTTCAACCAGTGGGATCGTTTGTTTCCTTGAGCACTCAATAGATAGTATGCGCTTGGCTAAGGAGCTCATAACCTTGCCATCCGGAAGTATAACGGACCAACACACAAAACTGTGTGTATCCATGAACGTTTATAGTCAGGATAATACAGTTCAGTGAGCATTACTCATAAACGCGGATGGCAAAAAACAACAACAAAGGCTGGAGTGACGTCATCTTCGAACTATCTATAGGCAGAGCGGCAATCCAAAAAAAAAAAAAAAAAATGACGCCACAATAGAAGTCCCAGAGACATGCTATAAGTTAATAGAGGCTACGGTGTGTCGAAAAGTGATGTTTGTTTTTAAGGGCTTTATGGCCCTTGCGACACATTCAAGTCATATCAGCGCCAGTAAAAAGGAAGAAAATTTCAATTAAAGCACCCAAGGAAAGACGTAGGAGAATTAGTTCAAATAGGGAACAGACGTAGGTTCCAAGAGCATACCATCAATGTAGTCTACTTAGTTTGAGATCGCCTAAATGTTTCATCCAGACACCAGCACATCATCCGACTAAGAGGAATGCACTTGAATGTTTAAAATATATCTTCAAAACAAAAGAAAACAAACATAAAATTAATCAATAAATTACAGAGAGATTGTTTACAAATCTGAATCAGATCACAGGGCGTGGTTTTGTTTTCTTTCCCAACAAGTTTAGTGACGGAGACGGTATTCCGTTTATTCTAAAAAGATAATGTTTAGTTAAAAAGTAACAATTTTCAGAGACTGACAGGGTTTTAAACTTGTCACCGTCGTAATGATGAGAGGCAACCCATAAATATTGGATTTTTATACCACTTGCACAGTACGTGAACCTCACGACTTTCAGGAGAGTGAGTTAGATCTATACTGATTAGAAACAAACGTTTTATCCGAGACTGAAATCCAGATGCGGGTAAATTATGCTGAAGTGGGAATAGGATTTAAAAAGCAGAAAAATCTGTCTGTGTCAGGCCCTGTCAAATCGGTAATCAGTCTCTCGCTTAGTGTTTATTTGTAATATAACTTAAATTTGGCGCAGGTTTTCGTAGTAAACAGACAATAAACTATTAACTTTAGAAACAGTTTTGAGTATTTTACATAAACACAAACCCAATATTACAATACTCAAACGCAATGTTTACCGATTTGACATTGAAATCCGACATACGAGAGTAGCCTTTAAGTTTCTTGTCTCAAAATCATTTTAGTTTCGGGTTTCATCATACACCTGGATTTTCATAACCAGTTTCCCCAGTGAGCTTTAATCATTATGTACTACATTTCGATTCATTTCACGGACACAGGAAGACGAATGAAGGTGCTCCTCAACTCTTTATGGTTGTTTTTAGACCGCCTGTTTAGTTATTAGTTCTCACTAAAATTGGAAAACTATTCGTTACTGTCTCTCAGTCATCCGAGTTTGGAACAGTATGTGTATAAAGCTGTGACAAAGAACAAAATAAGATACAACGAACGGATCGGGCTCAACATCTTTGCTCAAAACAAATAAGATTAAAGACATTAATACGATGAGTAAAATTCAGTCATAAATAACTTAAGTCACTCGGATATGCACTGATTAATTAATTTGATTATTTCTTATTTCAGAAACAAAATCAAAATTAACAAAATTGTCTTATCTTTTTGTAATCCTCACATCTATGACTGCCAACATTCCATCCTAAATAATCATTAACGAACTAAACATTAACATAAACAAATTAAAATGCTGCACAAAAGCAAAGACGAAAAGGAACGTTCTATAACAACCAACACTCCGTAATACAAAATAATGCATATTGAGTAACAACAATTTTCTGAAATAACGTATAAAAGCTTGACCAGAAGCCCCCATTCGATTCCAGTTCTTAAAAAATCGCCATATGAATCGAACACAACACTGCGGGTCCCGATAGCTCAGTTGGTGGAGCACTTGCTTAACATGATAAGGGACGGGATCGATCCCGGGTACAGTTGAGATTTATTTCTGACCCCCCCCCCCCCCCCCTGTCCAACCAGCAGTGAATGGGTAGCTGAGTCTGTAAGATTTGATGGAAAGTATTTTGCGATAGTCTAGCGTCCTTTCCCAAAGATAGCAAACAATTGCTATTGTCCGGTCAAGCTATAGAAACCGGGATAAACTCCGGCTCCATGGGCCGAATGGCTCTGAAGGACTACTTTTTAACTTTAACACACACCACTGCGTAACCTTTTACATTTATTGTCTGCCAAAGTGACTTTTTGGTGCTGATCATCCAACTGGCAATCTGAAAACAACAAGAGCCGTCTCATGCCATCTTCATTAATTATAGATAGAATGAAGTTGACGCCATCGGGTCTTTGTTATTGTTTTTTTTTTTTTTTTTTTTTTTTTTTTTTTTTTTTTTTTTTTGCCGCGCGCGTTTATATAAGTAATTCTCACTAAACTGTGTATGAACCAGACTAAAAACGTTTAAGGTTACACATAGTTTTGTGTGCTGGTCCGTTATACTTCCGGATGGCAATGTTGTGAGCTTCTGATCTTTTGTTTAAGGTGCTATTGTTTCTGTGGTTGTGTAATTATATTTCCAGTTTCTCTGTCAGGCACCAAATTAGCAATGCACTATTGGAAACAAATAAACACTAATAAAACACCAACAATAACCTGGGAGGTTGTCAGGCAAAGCAGCCCCTACAGATGCGGTGCTAGAAAATGCAACCTGTGCCTGACAGAGAAACTGGAAATATTATTACACAACCACAGAAACAATAGCACCTTAATGATAATGTGCAGATAATCTAATACATTCAAGCTCAAAACGCAAAAGGTCAAATAACCCCCCCCCCCCCTCTCCGACCCTATTATAATTATCACTATTATTATTATCACCATGACTATTACTATTACTATCATTATTATCATTATTATTATTATTATTACTATTATTATCATATTATTATTATTATTATTATTATTATTATTATTATTATTATTATTATTATTATATTATTATTATTATTATTATTATTATTATTTATTATTATTATTATTATTATTATTATTATTATTATTATTATTATTATTATTATTATTATTATTATTATTATTATTATTATTATCATATTATTATTATTATTATTTTATTATTATTATTATTATTATTATATATTATTATTATTATTAATTATTATTATATTATTATTATTATATTATTATTATTATTATTATTATTATTATTATTATTATTATTATTATTATTATTATTATTATTATTATTATTATTATTATTATTATTATTATTATTACTATTATGACCATTTTTACCACTATCATTAAAATTAGCATCTACCCCTAACCAACCCCCCCCCCCCCTCTCCCCCCCCCCCCCCCCTCCCCGCTTCCCCACGCAACCACATTCCACAACAATATCATACACACACATTTACACACACACAAACACACACCCACACACACACACCCACACACACACCCACACAACACACATATAAGCAATGAGAGCGCACTGCAACAATGTCACTACACATCAACACTAATCACCACTAAACCAACAACACGACGGAAGTAAGGACACAAGAGTGTAAACATCAATCTCAAAGGGAATACATTTTTTTTTTCTGCGGACATTATGCCAACTGAAGACGTGGAAGAAAGCCACAGAAACATATGTTTAGGCCACATATAAGTGAGTGATACAATTTATATTTTATATATATCTTAAAACACGAGCTTTTATCTCATTACACATCTTTAAAAAAATCTTTTCATGTTTATGCAGAGAACAATGATCCAATGGCTCCTTTAAAACAATATAGAATACGACGTGCAATACTATTATTAATTTTTGTTGTTAGTGTCATCTTCATTTCCTCCGTTGGCTCTGAATCCGACACCAAAGCAAGCGATATTAACTGTAATGGGACAAACCCAAAAAACTTCGGTTTAAATGTTCAATCCGGTCTCATAACTGACCCATTGTCAGTGGGAAACAACCGGCATTGCTATTGCAGTGAAGCTGGTGAGAAAAATATTTGCGGGATAGAATGCTTTCCCTGTGACAACCAGCGGTGCCAGTATTATGGAACTTGTTGCTCATCGAATACCACAGCTCTTTCTGAAGTTGGAACCAAGTCTCAAACTGAAGTGGATTCTCTTATCACTCCAGAGTTAAATAAGAACGTATCCAAAATGTCTGTAATGTGCCACGCTTTTAAACAGAAGGGAAAATATTACCAATATCTATCAATGAGATCATGCCCAATGCTTTACCATAATGAAACTACAAGAGCTTTTTGTGAAGACAATCTTCCATCGAGTAGAGCCACTAAAGCCACGATTCAGCTAGTAACGGATGCAGTCACACACGTTACCTACTACAATAATCACTGCGCTGAGTGTAACGAGGTTTTTGATGTAAGTATTATCTGTTTATTTATTTATTATTTATTTATTTATTCGGTTATAAACGTTTTTTTAAAATGTTTCGCCATAAGCGCTAAGGTGATGTTTTCTTAGAGTGAGCATGGATATCAGTCATGATCGGCTTTTCAATTCACCTACCCAAAGGGAAGCAAGCAATGTTTCACGTTATAGAAACCGGGATAGACTTAAGCTCCATGGGCGTAATGGCTCTGAAGGACTTTTTAAAGATTTAGTTAAGAATCCATATAGATGTATTTGCTTATTTATCATCTATATCTATCTCATTAAAAATTATATAATATAAAGTAATGTTCAAAGTTCTGATATTGTGTTTTAAATATTATATCAACCAACTGATCTTGAGGATAAATTGGAGTTATATACAACAACCCGATTCCTTCGCTCGTCATCCGATGGAAAATTGCTTGTCACTCAAGGAAAAAATTCTTACGTGTCAAGCGGAGGACGATCCATTTCTAGAAACATCCCAACCCTCTGGAACAAACTTCCAAAAGAAATACGGCATTCTTCATCTTAAGACTTAGTTATTTTCCAAATTGAATTTTTGATGCCCTTTTAAAGAGCTCTGAGCACTTCCTCGTGATTTGGAAGAGCGCTCAACAAATATTATATAATATTGTTGTAAGTATTTATATAATTTTATTTAGTTAATCAGTTAATTTTTTTTTTACTTTACTCCTACGAGGTGATTTTTCTTATAGTCCGTTCCACAACCCGTGCGCACGAGTTGAAGTGAAATATTCACAACCTTCTGATGGATTTTTATTGAAAATTGGCTCGAACACTAGCATTTATAATGATATTAAGCCGATTATTTTTCATTGATTACAGTAACATACTTTGGAATTTTTCTTCTCTACGGTATATAAAAATCGAAAGGTCTGGGATGAGTGAACAAATGGATGGTTTACACTAACAGTATTATACACAATGAATCATGTAATAACGATCGCTGAACTCCCCACAGGCTTGACCAGGGGTTTACTTTTCACGAGATTCATGTGCCCTACTCACTAATATTGCCACCCTGGGTTCAAAATGACTCAGCAAATTGTACACTTTGTACACATTTGACATAAACAATTACTTACTTACTTGCTTAGGCCGCCTCTTGAGGCACCCAACATGAGCAACAAGTCTTCGCCATTCTATCCTGTCCTCCATAAGCGTACGCAGCTCCCGGGTGTTGTCCACTCCTGTGTCATCTAGCAGACAGTCAATGTAGGTTTTATTCAGCCTGCCTCTGCTTCTGGTTCGCTTAGGTGGTTCCCATAGCACAAGACTGCTTGCAATCTCCTCCTTGTGTCTCCAGCAGTGCCCCGCAAGTCTCAGTCTTCTCTTTTGAATCTTCGAGGTCACTGGGGGGAGGTCACTATAGAGCTCTTCATTTGATATGTGCTCTTTCCAGCTTACATTGAGGGCCATCCGCAGCATACGGGTGTAGCGGTCGTCCAGTTGCTTCTCAAGGGCTTTAGTGAGTGTCCATGTCGTTGCTCCATATAGAAGCACTGACTCTACCGTTGCCAGGAACATTCTCTTCTGTATTTCCCTCTGTAAGTTTGAACTCCAGATTTTCCTGAGTTTGTTTGTGACAGGCACTCCAAGCCAATGCTTTTCTGACAGAAATATCAGAGGAACTGCTTTGGGTCCAACCTCCTAGATACTTGAAGTTGTCAACTTCCTTCAGCCATTCTCCATTCTTTGCCTGTATGCTAATTGGCCTTTCTTGGTTGTAGGTTTGGAAAACTGTCTTCTTAGCATTACAGCACAGTCCTACTCGTTCAGCCTCAGTTTCAAGTCTATTGAGGACTTCATGTGCCTGGTCCATCTCCTCCAGATCATCTGCCAAGTCTAGATCCGTGACAATCATAGCTGGATTGCGCCTACTTCTTTGTCTATGTAGCGTGAAGCCCAGCTCGTTCTCCATGCCAGCGTAGGTCTTTCTCATCACATAGTCCAGGACAATTGCAAAGAGATAGGGGGCTCATGTATCACATTGAAGCACCCCTGCTTTGATCTCAAACAGCTCAGTTTCACCATCTGGAGAGATAACCTTTGCCCGTGTGTTCTCATACACTCTTTTAATAGCAGAGAGAAGTTTAGGAGGTATACTATATGCTTTTAAGATTTTCATCATGGTAGGGCGATGTATCGAGTCAAAGGCCTTCTTAAAGTCTACGTATAGAATGATTGCCTTCTTGTTGTGAATTTTTACTCCTTCTATTAACCTTCTCAATGCCAGGAGGTGAGCAGTCGTGGATCTTCCTGGTCTGAAGCCGTTTTGACAAGAACGTAGATGAGGGTCAATCTCTGGCTGGACTCTGTTGAGGATCATCTTATTGGCGAGTTTGGCAGCTAAAGCGGCAAGGCTGATTCCCTGTAATTGGAAGTATCACTTAGGTATCCTCCCTTTGGGACTGGAATCAGATCAATTTCCGACCACTGATTTGGTTTTTCATTCCTGTTTAATAATCCATTGGTAAACTCCAACAGGATATCATCTAAGTCACAGTACTTCCATACTTCAGGTGGGATGTCATCAGGTCCGGATTGTTTTCTATCACTCAGAGACTTTTTGGCCTTCTTTATCCAATCCACTGTAAAGTCACTCTCGTCTACACAGATATCTTGCAGATTGGGTCTAGGTCTACGTCATCTTCCGTTGCCCTGACTGGGTCTTCTTCCAGAAGTGTTTGGAAGTGTGAGAACCATTTCTGTCTTCTTTCTTCTTGTGTTTTACCCCTGAGGATCCCTTGTCGACTTGCTTTCCTACCAGTTATTCTATTTATCAGTTTCCAGCTTTCACCATGTTTGCTTCTCTCGTCGACTTTCTCCACTTCCTGGATGAGAATATCTAGCTCTCGTTCTTCCATATCCCTATAGACAGTTTGTAATTTCTGTTTTGATATCCTCCACCTTTCTTCGTTTACTGAGTTTGGTGTTTGTTGGTGTTGGTTGAATGCATCCTGAGCTTCCTTTCTAGCTTCAACAATCAGTGGGTGATAAGAGGTGGATCTTTTCGTGACTTTTTTTCTCCTCGGTACCAGCTTCTCTGCCGTGTCCCGGTTTGCTTTTATGAGTTACTCATAACGTTCCATTGGCTCTTCTTCTCCCGTACAAATTCATGTGAATCTATTCCTCACCTCTATAGTATACTGGTTCTGTATAGTTGAGTCTTTTAGAGAGGACTAGTTATACTTCACTTTTGATGGTGTTGATTTGCTTTTTCGAAGACTCAAGCGAATTTTGGCAGATACGAGACGGTGATCTCCTCCTAGGCTACTGCAGCTACTGAATACTTCGACATTGTGGACTGAGTTCTTCCACTTTCTATTCACTAGGATGTAGTCAATCTGTATTTTTCTACCACTCATGTCTGACATGTATGTCCATAGCTTGCCTTTCTTCTTTCTCCTCAGCGTGTTTGTAATAACCAGGTTACTTTCGTTGGCATGTTCTAGGAGAAAAGAGCCGTTGCTATTGGTGCTTTCATGGTACGTGAATGGTGCATCCTTTTCACCAATATGAGCATTGAAATCACCACACTCAATTAGGAAGTTGTGCTTGGGAATCTTATTGCAGGTTTCTGAGAGTTTGTTATAATGGGTCTCGCAGTCTACACTTCCCTAAACTGGCGCGTAGTTTGATATCACTGTTGTGTTAGGATTTCCATTAAAAGTAGCTACCATTGTCCACAATTTGACAGAGCTGACTTCAGCTGGAGATTTCTCTGTTTGTTTGTTCACTAAAATTCCTTCTCCTCCTACAGCTGCACCTTGAGTGTTTCGCCAGGCGCTCCCCCTCGTGGATCTTTACCTTGCAGCTGGTGAGGGGGCTTGAGCCACACGGGAGGGCAAAGGTGTAAATCCCGGTTGGCCGTCACGAGACCATCCCGGGTATCGAACCAACGAGCCACATGAGCTGCTCGCCCCGGTGTGTGACTAAATTTGATCCAACCCGGTGCCCGAATAGCAGCCGCTATCCCGGGCGCCACACTACTTCGATATGATGGTTCCAATTCTGTACAGTCAATGGCGAAGCGGTCTGCCGCCTAGCCATATTATACCGCGTTCGTGTCGCCAGGGTCGTCGGCACGTTCGAGAGAAAAGCAAGCGTCCTGCGATTTGCGGCCTGCTGAACAGAAAATGCGATGTCGGGGATAGCGACCTGACGCACATATTGTCCCTGAACATCGAGATCCAGAGTATGGCAAAAAATGAGCTTTTATCAAAGCTACTGGCCAACCATAGCGTAGACATCCTCCTGTTACAGGAGACCCACCTTTACTCAGGCGCGCAATCTTCCCGATTCCAGATCCCAGGCTATACGGTGGTCCAACGCGAGAACACTTCGAGGCTCAAAGGAGGGGTTAGCGTTTACGCTAAAGAGTCATCGAAGGTAAGGGTCATCGAGAGCGGACAGCAATGGGGTGAACCGAATTTCCGTGGAAGTAGGTGGACTGTGTTTGCATAATATCTACAAACCACCTAGAGCGACTTGGACTACACCATCGGTACCGGTGGTCAGCCATCCTTCCATCTGTCTGGGAGACTTAATAGCCACCACCACAAATGGGGCTACCGAGACTGCAACGAGGCAGGAAGACAACTCCGCTCATGGATGGACTGTAATGATCTACACCTAGTGTACGATCCTACAGCCAAGGGTACCTTCAGGAGTATACTCCAGACCTCACCCTCGTTACGAAAGGCGCGAGCGGTGAACCGCTGTAGTTGAAGCGAACAGTCCTCGGGGACTTTCCGCATAGCCAGCACAGGCCGGTTCTTGTCACAGCGGGGGTGACAATACCGAGGGTGCAGTCTCTCCCACTTTGCAGATGGAATTTCAGGAAGGCTGACTGGGAGGAATTCAGTTCCTATATCGCCAGGTTTGCCCTGCCATTCCTCCCAAGTCCGAGAATATAACCAGATTTAGCAGGCTACTGGTTAAGAGCGCTCAACGTTCTATTCCACGGGGCAAACGGAGATTCTACACCCCTTGCTGGACAGCAGAGTCGGAAGAGCTGTACAAAGAGTACCATCAGACCCAGTCCCAGGACGTAGTCGATAGACTACTTCATTCTCTGGCAGAGGGAAGGAAGCAACGGTGGCAGGAGACCGTGGAAAGTCTCGACTTTACACACTCCAGCCGCCACGCTTGGCGTCTGATAAAGAAATTGGACCCGGACTGGAATTACGCGAAGGCTGCACCGGAGTGTGAGGCAGACACAATTGCCAAGAACATTAAGAACCGTAGCAAACGGGGCCCTAATCAGGCTTTTGAGCGCGGTGTCCGCAAGGCGTACGATTTTGGACTCGTTACCTGCGGAGGAGTCGGACTGGACGGCCCCGTTCAGTCCCCGAGAAGTGGGTGCAGCCATTAGCGATGTAAAGAACAGCAAAGCAGCAGGGATAGATGTTTCTTTATCCCGATATGGTGACGCATCTGGGCTCCAGGGCACGGACCTGGCTGGCAGAGGCAATGTCCGACGTCCTTGCAAAAGGAAAGCTTCCACAAGTGTGGAAGCATGCGAAGATAGTTGCCATCCTGAAGCCCGGAAAACCGGCGAAGGGTCCAGACAGTTACAGACCCATATCTCTACTGAGCTGTCTTTACAAATTGTTGGAGCGTGTTCTATTAAACCGATGGGGGCCGGTCCTAGACGCTGCCCTGCCACCCAAGCAGGCGGACTTCAGGGAAGGGAGGTGCACCACGGAGCAGGTCATTGCCCTTACAGAGCATATTGAGCATGGGTTCGAGAGAAAACAGCAAACAGGTGCTGTCTTTATAGACCTATCAGCGGCGTACGATACGGTCCGGTGCGAAGGGTTGATGCTCAAACTAGCAAAAATCATAAGGTGCAAAAAGACCTTGAAGTTGTTGTCTTCGATCCTAGGGGAAAGACAATTCTACGTCGCGCTGGGAGACGCCACGAGCAAAATAAGGAAATTGAAGAATGGGGCCCCTCAGGGGTCGGTACTTGCGCCAATGTTGTTTAACGTTTACATTAGCGATACGCCGAACACTTCCTTACTGAGGCTGGGATACGCGGACGACTGGACACTCGTTACTCAGAGTAAAGTGTGGACCCGTCTCGAGAGCGTACTCAGCGAGGACGTCACCAGACTCAAATCCTACTTCGACAAGTGGTACCTGAAGATGAACACTTCAAAAACCGTGGCCACTGCATTTCACCTATGCAGTGCTTGGCACACCCGCAAACTGAACGCCCTAGTCGGGGACCAGCCACTCCCATATGAGCCGCATCCAAAATATTTAGGGGTGACGTTGGATCGCAGCCTTACCTATAGGGTGCATCTCAAAGGGTTTGCCCGGAAGATAGAGAAGCGGAATAGTCTTCTGAGGAAGCTGGCGGGATCGACTTGTGGCGCTAGCCAAGCGCTCCTGAGAACGTCCGCCTTGGCACTATGCTATTCCACCGTGGAGTATTGCGCTCCAGTGTGGGGTAGAAGCAGAAACGTTGAGAAGGTGGATGTAAAATTTCGCAAGTCGATGCACATAGTGTCAGGAACGCTAGCAACAACCCCCAGAGAATGGGGCCCGATAATGGCAGAGATCCAGCCCCCCGATGTCCGGAGGGAGACGATTACGGGAAACTGGCTGAGTAAGATCAAAGAGAGAGGGAATGGGGATACCCCTCTGATGCGCATAATGGACGGCGCCCCCGTTTCGAGCCGAAATAAGTCCCGGCAACCCTTGTACGCAGAATCCCTGACTACGTCTAGAGCTGCACATACGAGATGGAAGTCGGTTTGGACGAATTCAATCCCTCGTGGGGGCGGGGACGTTACCTCCTCTAAGCTTGGTGAGAAGTTGCCAGGCTTTGATACCAGTAAGCGAGACACTGGGTGACTGCGAATCGGCTTCGGTCGAGGAGCTGCCTCACGGCCAGTGCGCTTCATCGGTGGGGTCTCACTACTTGTCCAACATGTACTCGCTGTGGGCAAGAATCCGAGACGGCAGATCATCTAGTCGAAAGGTGTGTTGTGACGATGCTACCCGGCGGGTTCGCGACGGTGCACGAATGCGGACCGGACTTTGCTGATTGGGTCGATCGTCATAACATAGTAGTGTGAACCATAAGAGGCTGCTACCATCTTCTAAGGAAAAGTCATACTATTCATCGACCTTCATTACATTCCCGGAGTTAGCAAAATGAACATTTTTCATTTTTCTCTCCTTTTATTTCGGAATAACAACGTTGCGACAAAATTCCCTTTGTGTAATGTGGTACATGAAGCGTATTCGCCAAAAGTAGCTCAACAATGTTTCATAGACCAGTTTGGCTGACATTAAAAGGACATGAAAACGATGTTTAAAAAACACACAAATACAGAAGAAATGGGTATTTCAAATTTGTTAAGACACAAAGAGAGTTACAGGCCCATCTTTCTATACCATAAAAACAATTACTGTAAATTTCTTTTATTTAGATATGCTAGAATTTTATGCTGCATTCCATATTCATGAATATCGGCCATCGATAATTTTTCAGTAAGACGGCTTTCCTATAACTTTGAGACAGTCGTTGGCGATTCTCTAAATGCTACGTTTTCAGACAGAAGGATTAGAAGAATATGGACTCGATTGCCTGGCCGCTTGGGTCACCGGACAGTTCTCCGTATGTCTTTTTCCTCTCGGGCTACTTCAGACACATTGTTTATTCATCTCTCACACTTGATGTTGTAACACTTACCATGAAATAAAAGAGCTGTTATTGAACCCATCAGCATACAAAAGTTACAAAATACACGGAAAAAAACTCAAAAATAGGTTACATTAGCTTGTAAGTAGCCATGACAATCATAGTGAGGCACATAGAGTAAAAGATAATGGTAAAGCATTTATTTATTTATAAGTCTATGTGTACAGCATATTGGCTGTAACGTTTTTCTGATAAAGATATTATTATCAATCAGGTAGTGACTTTATTATGGACACCCTGTATTTTTTCCAGAGCACGGTAGTTAACTACTTAAGAGGACATTGTTTCGTTGTTCTGGTGTTCAGGTTTTTATTAAAACAGAGTTCCGGAAATTTGCTATTTTCAGGTCATTCCATGGCGTGTTGGCATCGATTGTAAAACATACTTGTACGTGCGAGAGGCGCTTAACGAAGTGGAGCTCCTCAGGCTTGCTCTGAATCCCGAGTCATATTGTTCTATCAATCAGAAGCCCCCTAATGGTATAAAACCGGATCGCTGTACTGAGAAATTCTATGCAAGGTTAGTACGTTTATTTCAACATGCAAGTATTAGGAATGGAATATAACAAAAGATGTTACATTCATTTATATCAGGCACGTTTTATAACTGTAGTTATATCTCATCTTTTACGTTTTGTTGTCGCAATGTCTTGTAAACTAGTCCTGTATATGTCATTTAGACGTGGTGTTGTAAGGTTGGAGCGATTGCGCGTGATAATATTATTGCAAGCTATAAAATACATCCTATTGTTCGTGGCCATCGAAACGTCCGATTTGTAATGCGATCTCTTCATCCTTATATACCAGTGATTCAATTTTGAGCGAAATTTTACTTGTGAACTTACGACGATTTGTAAATCTTAAACAATTTCTTTAAGCTAATAGCTGCATAGACAGGACATTTGATGTAAGTAATATTATTCCTTTCTCGTCGCATTTTCTCCTTTGAAGCGA
>NC_088362.1:46067734-46069093 GCF_034508935.2 Berghia stephanieae
GGACAGAATACCGCATTACACAACAGGCTTACCACAGCAGATCATTCATTGGCAACCACTGCCACAAATACTAAACAAGAAAAGTCTACACTTACAATTATCCAACAAACAAAGAACTGCACCCACGACCCACTCATCATTGACGACGCTTGCAGTATTGGATTAATTTTCGACAATATAAACAAGGCCTATAGTCATGTGCACAACTTTATTTCACACACAAAATCGATCAAAGCAGACACGATCCAATATATTCAAAGTGCAATAAAACATTACACGGATACATACAAAAAATATTTTTCCAACAAAATAATCCTAAAACAACACCCCTTGAGTACCAGTGCATACCACAATCACTCAATATAAGTTTGGACTTAGACTTCTTGGGGAACAAGGCACAGAGACCTGTCACCAAACAACAGCAAAATTGGAAAAAAAAAAAAGCATCCGGCATTATCAATGATATGAATAAAATGCCATTTGTCCCTCAACGCAATTCAGTTAAAGACCAGCCCAAACTACACTGACGAGTTTGAATGCTCGTAGCGGATATATTTGTGTTGAGGAAAAAATACGTTTTTTGTGAGGAGAAGTATTTACATCTCTCTTTATAAACATAAAATTCAGACAAATCCATAGCAACGTTTTTTTTTCTCTAATTTTTGAAATGTTGCACCCGCTATATTTTTTGTGTAATTTGTTACCGTTCATTGATAACTTATATTGAGAAATCTAGTAATACTATGAAAAAATAAAAAAACACACAGTAAAAGTAGAAAATAAAACTTTTAAACCAAGTAGTGATATTTTCAACTCATTCAATATGGGTGTCTAACAGACAATAAAACAAAACATTGTTAAATTGAGTGAAACGGCAATCCCCGTTAGGTAAATTCCTCTCGGTGATTGACCGCTCACCGTGACCGGGTCAGCAGGTGTCAGGAACGGGATCCCGTCTCAACTAAACTGTTGTCGTTGTGTACGCTGTGTCTTGTATCCATCTAGCACTGTTTGAACTCAGGAGGCGAGGGTCCAGATGGTTGGCCAAGATATTCACCACCATTCCAGTTCTTGTTCGGCCTGAACAACATGAACAAGCATGGTACTTCGGATGCTATCGTCAAAGCAGGTTGCCTACAGGAAGAATGGATGGACCCAGCGGTATGAATCTCATAAATGTAACAAATTGTATTTTATTCACTATAGAAGGAACGGATGTGACCCCTCTCAGCTCTTTGTTATAGTTTTTATAGTGCCATTTTAATTATTAATTCTCGGTCAATAAAATAACATTAATCACTATAAACGTTTAAGTTTACACATAGTTTTGTGCGTTGATACGCTATATCCGACTGGCGG
>NC_088362.1:46069193-46079193 GCF_034508935.2 Berghia stephanieae
ATTATTATTTTTTTTATTATTTTTTTATCATTATTATCATTATTATTATTATTATTATTATTATTATTATTATATTATTATTATTATTATTATTATTATTATTTATTATTATTATTATTATTATTATTATTATTATTTATTATTATTATTATTATTATTAATTATTATTATTATTATATTATTATTATTATTATTATTATTATTTATTATTATTATTATTATTATTATTATTATTATTATTATTTTATTATTATTATTATTATCTTATTATTATTGTTTATTATTATTATTATTATTATTATTATTATTATTATTATTATTATTATTTATTATTATTATTATTATTATTATTATTTTATTATTTATTATTATTATTATTATTATTATTATTATTATTATTATTATTATTTATTATCATTATTATTATTATTTTATTATTAATTATTATTATTATTATATTATTATTATTATTATATATTATTATTATTATTATTATTATTATTATTAATCATATTATTATTATTAATAATAATATGATTTGATGGTGTGATGATGATGATGATGATGATGATGAGGATAATGATGATGATGATGATGATGATGATGATGATGATGACGAAGATTATTATTATTATTATTATTATTATTATTATTATTATTATTATTATTATTATTATTTATTATTATTATTATTATTATTATCATTATTATTATTATTAATATTATTATTATTATTAATAATATTATTATTATTAATAATATTATGACTTTGATGGTGATGATGATGATGATGATGATGATGATGATGATGATGATGATGATTATGATGATGATGATGATGATGATGATGATGATGATGATGATGATGATGATGATGATGATGATGAGAGTATTATTATTATTATTATTATTTTTATATTATTATATTATTATTTTATTATTATTATTATTATTATTATTATTATTATTATTATTATTATCATTATAGCTCGAAATGGCAATGAATTATAAGTTTGGTATTATACCATTCTAATCTCTCCCCACAGATAAGACACTTGATGAAACAAGTTGCAGAAGAGTTTGTATTGAAGCTGGCAATTATTTTTAAACCACAACTTTTAGGCGTGGAATCAGACCTCATCATGGGAAATATAAATGATACTCGGGATGTATTCATACTTCCTCATTTAGTCTGGATAAAACTCCACATGTTTGCAAACAACCGCTTTTCAAGAGATGCGATTGAAAAAACAATAATTAGCGTTTATCACAACCCACATGTGAATATTTCGATAGACAAAATTTATACTTCGTCGTACAAATCACATTTCCTCCCTGGTTCTCTCGGTAAATTGACAAATAGGAACCCATGTATATTCTTTTCAAAAACAGTTTGCGTTTCTAAGACATATATTGAGCGGGTTGATTATAAGAAAAATCTGACACAATCTTTATCAAACTTTCAGTTGGGAAATGTAAACAAGAAATCAGATTTTATTGAGGTACACCCATTTTTGACATGCCCGTATATTGAATTTGAGGACGTGCATGTAGAGCAGACTATTAAGATCAGGCCCGTCCCTCACGTGACAAGACTTGTGTTTAGTTTTGGGCAGGGCCTAACCTTGGAAATATCCGATTCTTTTGAAATAAACCAAGTATATCTAAAAGAGAATGGGTCGTTTTATGTATGTCGTAAACTACTCGAGTCTAAGTTTGAATCTACCACATCAACTAACAGGAACATCCTGTCCGATACAATCCAGTACATGTTGACCATCGTGTGTGTTTTGGCATCCTTGATTTGCCTTTTAGGAACGGTCGTGACATATTCCCTATTTCCAATTCTTCGCAGCACAGGGGGCTGCTTCACCCTTGGTTTGAGTACAAGTCTCTTTCTCGCACAGATATTTCTCATGGTGGCAAACGTTGTGTAAGTTTTAAAAAAGGATATTAAGCTGCTAGAATCTGTGGACTGTAAAATATATTAAAAAACAAAACAAATATGAATATAACAGCTTCAAACAAAGACGAAATTACCAGACACGGAACGTTTCGGGTGAAATCACGCACCAAATATTTCTCTGTCGCCGATCTGGTTTTCTAGTAATGTATTTATAGAAGGTTTGGACCTGAAACGTTCTGTGTTAGGTGTCGTGTTCTTTTTTGAAGCTGTTATATTCATTTTTGCAAGTTTTAAAAAGTGTTTTGTGAGCCTGGGGTTTACTGGTATAACATTTAGCTGTTTACTCTGTGGTTTGAGTCCCATATTGGACAACCGAATTTGAGTCCTCGGACAGGGCTTTTTACTCACAGTTTTTTCACTACACACAAGTGTAAAATGAGTACCTACTTGACCAGTAAAAGCGGGTATTCAATCTATTGGATATTGCGCCATGATAAAGCTTAAGTCTTTAAAAGTTGCAGACTTTGAAACAGTTCATGATCCACATGGGTACAAAAAGAAAACCTCTCAACTTCCAAGGACTTTCCATCCGAGGAACTGCCAATTGTGTTTTCAAATTACTTCACCAAGAAAGTAGAGACAATTCGAAACCACATTGACATGATTTCAGCATCAAAGTATAATCCCGTTGTACCAAATCATTATGAAATATCAATATTTAACGCCTTTGCAGAGGTGACCGACCGAAGTGAAAGAAATTATTCTATTTTCTCCTTTTTAATCATGCTCTTTAAATCCCATACCCTCTCCCCTTTTGAAAAAAAATATGCTTAGACATCATTTTGGAACCCATAACAATGATCATAAACAATAAATCACTTTCGTCTGGTGAAGTACCAACTATTTTACCTGGTTACTACAAAAAGCAATCATAACTCAACTTTTAAAGAAATCCAATTCGAACTCTGAGAATTTCAACAACTATCGCCCTGTGTCTAACTTGCCTTTTCTTTCCAAAATTTCGGGAAAAAACTTGTTTTAAAACAGTTGAAAAATCACCTTGCCAAGAACAATCTTATTCAGCCGTTTCAGTCCGCCTATCGTGAAAATCTTAACTCACTTAAGAATTGTGAAGGCTGATTTTATTTGACAGGGGCTTTCTGTCTATCCTCACTTTGCTTGACCTTTCCGCAGCATTCAATACAATTGATCACTCTTTTCTGTGCGATAGTATCTCGGCCAATTTTGGTGTAAATGGTACAGCTCTATCCTTGTTCAAATTATACCTGACCAACAGGACAGAAACAGTGTGTGTAAATGGAATACCATCGAAAGATGTGCTTTTGAAGTATGACGTCCCTCCTCTTTACTTTGTATACAATGCCTCTTGGCATGATATAATCGCCCTCTGTGAAATATCAAATGAATGAAGACTGCACACAGTTATATTATAAAAGTGTGGTCCTTTTCCGTCGTCTCCTATTATTAGTGCTGTGAATCTTGGTGGGTTTCTATCAAACTGAAGTTAAACGAGGAGAAAACAAATTATATTAATTGGATCTGAATCTAAACTGAAGAAAGTTCAGACACCGTCCAGTACAATTGAAGACGCTATTATTCCTATCTTAGACAAGACTAAAAATCTCGGAGTCACTTTCCATGGACCATCACGTTGACCACCTCATCTAAATCCTGAATTTCGAACCTTTTAGAATTTCATGTATCAAGGTTTCTATTGATGATACTAAAGCGATGCTAATTACTCTCCACTGGCTACCAGAATTGAGTACAAAATTGCTCTCACCTGTTTTCATGTAGTTCAATCTTCTGCTACTCTTTATGTTAAAGACATTCTTCAGCCTTATGTTCCGAAGTGTAATTTGAGATCGCATGACTCAAAATTGTTAGTAGTACCAAGAACAAATCTTAAGAGTTTTGGCGATAGACCCCTTTCTGAATTTGGCCCTACAATTTGGAACTCCCTTCCCCAGTCCGTTAGAATATCGGACAGTGTTGGTGATTTCAAGAAAGACTTAAGACATTTCTTTTCACCAAATATTTTCTTTTGTGAGTTGTACCTTGCCCTACATATAACTGCATTGATATACTAATGATGTGTGAGATGTGATTACATAAGTAGTAACACGTATTGTTTTAAAGCGCTTTGAGGTTTCGACATAAAGCTCTCTATAAATATACTTCTTCTTCTTCTTCTTCTTCTTTTTTTTTTTTCGTCTTCTTCGATCTTCGTTCTTCATTAGGTCAAAGGAAAAAATTCGTGCGGTAATACGTTTTCTGAATGCTAAAGGAAAACGCCCTTCGGAAATTAATTCAGGGTTGGTAATCGTTTAAAGGGAAAATGTAATGAGCTTGAAGCAGGTAACTTTCTGGTGTAAAGCATTTCACCAAGGTCGCTCTGACATGTAGGATAAGTTACGTACAGGAAAGCCATTGTCTTCCCACTCACAAGAAAACATACACCATGTTGAAAAACTGATTTGGAAGGACAGGCGGCTTAAAGTTCAAGAATTATCTCTTGGACTTGGAATTTCCAAATCTGCTGTTCAAAGAATAATGGAACATTTAGATTTTAGAAAAGTGTCAGCCCAATAGGTCCCAAAATAACTGAGAGATGGTCATAAGGATCAGCGTTAACAAGTGTCTCAACATCTCCTACGACGTTTCAATGATGAATGTCAACTTCCTGTGGCGCCTAGCGGTGACAGAAGACAGGAATGCTTTATTGACCATATAATCACTGGTGATGAGATATGGGCCCACCACAGTACATCAGATTCAAAGAGGGGCTCGTTGATCTGGAAACATCCATCTTTACCGCCGGTGAAGAAGTTCAAGGTGCAACCTTTAGCGAAAACAATTATGGCCACTGTATTCTGGGGCGCTAAATGTGTTTCTTTTGGTGGACTCTTAAAAACGTGATCAGACAATAAATGCAGCGAGATATTGAGAAACATTGGACACGTTGAGGGAGGCTGCGCGGCGAAAGAGACCGTGGCGGCTAAACAAGGGCGTTGTAGTTCAATATCACAACGCAACGCCAAATACCGCAAACATCACAAAAAATTGGCAGAAAACTAATGGATGGGAAGTTTTACCATACACCTCATATCCCTGATCTGGCACCATCCGACTTTTATCTGTTTGAACCTCTGAAGCACCACTTGGCTGGAAAACGGTTCGAGGACGACGTTGAACTGAAATCAGACCCCGAGAATACTCTTCCACAGTCGTAACGCCACTTCCTTCTTAATGAAGCATGGTAACTTAGTAACACTGGCTCTAAACTATCGGAACAATGGCGGACGCCCGTATGAAATATTTCTCCGGCGAGCATAAAAGCGTATCCAGAGGAAAAAAACACATAAATATAATCATGTTTTGACTTTTACACATTCTGATCACAAGGCCTATGAAAAGTTCTAGCCAGCATGAAGAATAAAAAGTAATGATTTTATTTGTTTAGAACCAAGATGGCCGCCGTTGCCGGGCGGCGTGACCAGACTACTGAATCCAATTGGCTCCAAAATCACGACGTCAATTTTTTAGGGAGGGTATGTTTGCCCTTTGTTGCGGTGGAGAAAATGCATTATTCATCATGAAGATTGCGGATAGAAGTAGATAAATAAAATGTACATCTGCTGTATAAGTTTCTTTAAATTTACTCAACATATTTTGAAGCCACGGCTATACTTACCTTAATTCTGGGACAACCCTCGTAATTCGGCTGGTGTGACGATATAGGTATAGCTGATCATTAGCTATGTCGGATTAACTAGAGGCAATTTGAATCAAGATTTTGTCTGAATCTGTAAACAATAAGAAAATAATTGTGTGTTTGATAAGTATAGTGGATTTAAAACCTAAGTATTAAAGTGAAGCAAAGAATAATCGTGTTGAGACCTTGTAAAATGAGTATGTTAGGAGTTCTTGTCCTCAACACTATAGTCTGTTCCAAGTTTCGTGTGCACGAAAATCGCAAATTCCTCCAAAGTTACGAAATGAGTTAATAATAATAATAATAATAATAATAATAATAATAATAATAATAATAATAATAATATATAATAATAATAATAATAATAATAATAATAATAATAATAATAATATAATGATAATATAATAATAATAATAATAATAATAATAATAATAATAATAATATATAAATAATAATAATGATAATAATAATAATAATAATGATAATAATAATAATAATGATAATAATAATAATAATAATAATAATAATAATAATAATAATAATAATAATAATAATAATAATATATTATTAGATCTTTATTGTCCATAAATATGGCAATTTTGCCGTGACTTTTGCATGCGAGCTGATATTTTAAGTAACGTTACACATTTTGACTGCCGATAGCGATAGACCAAACAGCTTTTCACAATGTCGAATTCCTTTTCATCTTTTGCGATACAATATGACTCAAACTGTGTTATTTTGAAAGCAATGTGGCAATTTTAGTGAGTACTGTACATGATTCTCGTGAAAAATAAACCCCTTGTCAAGCGTGTGGGGAGTTCGGTGATCGCGATCACAACAGAATTCACTGCGTATAATATTTTTAATGTAAACCATCGAAATGTTCACTCATCCCAGACCCTTCGTTTTTATATACCGTAAAGAAGAAATATCCCGAAATATGATACTGTAACCGATGCAAGAAAAAAAATCAGCTTAACATCACTAACAATTATAGTGTTCGAGTGATTTGGTTTCACTAGTCTGATGTCACGTCGCCTATCAACGGCGAGCAGCCTGGTTCTAAACAAAGAAAATGGGTACTTTTTATTCTTCATGCTGGCTAGAACTTTCCATATGTCATGTGATAAGAATGTATAACGGTCAAAACGTGATCATATGTATAATGTTTTTCTCCTCTGGATACACTTTTATGCTCGTCGGAGAAATATTTCATAAGGGCGCTCGCCATTGTTCCGATAATTTAGAGCCAGTTACTAAGTTACCATGCGTCATTACAAGGGAAGTGACGTCATGACTGTTGAAGCGTAATATCATTAAAATCCACCAGAAGGTTGTGAAGATATCCACGTCAACTCGTACTCACACGAGTTGTGGGACGGATTATAACAACCCATTGTCGTTGCTTCCACTACCTGCAGTCGCCGTAGCATAGTTCGAATTATATTATCCTGAGACTGCGTCATTCATTTATCTACTAATTCAATTAGTTCTTATTTTGATTTAAATAACAATGAACGACTTTCATTCATCGTGTTCTGTTGAAAAAGGGTAAAGTCGAAACGTCCACATTATCTGTCTTTGTTTATTAAATTGAAGCTTCCACTCATTTTCACATTGTTATTCATTTCTTTTAGCATCAAGCTGCAAAATTAACATTATTTTGATTTACAAACTTGTTATTTATCCATACTAAACTCATCCACAGCCCCGGCCCCAGCGTGCTGTGTACAGTTATGGGCGTCATCACTCATTACTCCTGGCTTGTCATGTTTACTTGAACGTTCCTGTGTTGTCTTCACTTGTTGCGTCTGTTCAGCTCAACTAACGTCATGTCTGTGTAAGTGTAATATTATGTATTGATGCTGTGCGTTTAGCCAAAATGCTCACAACATCCGTCAGGCGGATATATTGTGCCAACACACAAAACTGTGTATAACATTAAATGTTTATAGTCTGATTGATAAGTGAGAACTACTCATAAAAAATGACTTTCTAAAAACAATAACAAAGCCGTGAGTTACGTAAATTTCGTTCCTTCTATAAATAGTTCGAAGATGACGTCACTCAGGTCTTTGTTATTGTTTCTTGCCATCAGCGTTTATGAGTAATGCTCACTGAACTGTATTAACCCGACTATAAACGTTCATGGATACACACAGTTTTGTGTGTTGGTCCGTTATACTTCCGGATGGCGATGTTATGAGCTTCTTAGCCAAGCGCATACTATCTATAGGGCAGTAACCAAAATATGTGATCAAAGAGCTCTTTCCAAGCCAACAGCTACACTTAACATAATATAAGATGAGACATACATACAATTTAGATCTACATTTTCTTACAACACTGCTAACGACCAGGTCTCACTTTACACCTGGGTGAGTTGAAATAATGTTTGTAAAGAGCTGTAAAATATTGACGAAAGAAAGCGCATAAAAAAGTTTGAATTGATCAGTTAAAACACAAACTTAAGAACGAATTTAGAAGGTTAATTATACTAGTCATCATAATGATTTTACGCGCATTGCCATGAAACAAAAACATTAAATTAGACGTAATTCCATTCACGTTAAGGGATCAAACTGTCGCCATTGTTAACTTATAGCCTGACATGACCAAAAAATTACGTCAAAATGCCAGTCTTTGGCCACAAAAGAAAAAAAATCGTGAGTTGTATTCAAAAGTTCAACAAATGGGACCACTTGTTTTCATGAGCACTACTAACGATAGCTCACTAGGCGGTGCAAAAACCAAATAATGACGTCAAAATGCTAGTCTTTCAGCTTGGGTTTCAGTGTCATGCTGTCACGATGGCTACGCTCAAACCCTTGTTCAGAAAACATTATAAACGATATCAATACATTTAATCACAAAATACAAGACCGAATAGTTAGTTACACATTTCCCAGCGGAGCGATATAGGGAAATGGAGCAATAATACTATGGGCAATTAGCTTCCCTAACTGTTACGGAAGCTTCAATTTTTCGACAAATAAAAATAATGGGATTGTTTCAGGTTTCCCCCTTTTAAAAAAATCAAAACACGATGAATGAAACACTAAGGACGACTGAGTATTCCGTGAACAAAAAAAAATATGTTCAGATTTCACTTTATAGATAGTTCGAAGATGACGTCACTCAAGCCTTTGTTGTTATATTTTGCCATCCGCGTTTGTGAGTTATTCTCACTGAACTGTATTAACCAGACTATAAAAGTTTATGGTTACACATAGTTTTGTGTGTTAGTTCGTTATACTTCTGGATGGCAATGTTATGAGCTTCTTAGCCAAGCGCATACTTTCTATATTGTTATTTGTTTCTTTAAACTTCAAGCAGCAAACTTTTCACTAACTGCAGTGGTAAACACTCTTTACTAAACACCGATCACCTTGAGAAGGTGAAATGTAAAAGAAATGTAAGACTAAATTGGTCCCAAGCCCGCAGCAGCTGTGAGCACCTTGGAGTTAATGTGCAAGGTAAGGGTTCGACATAAGCGACGCTATTGCCAGCCAGTTACTCTGCTTACACCAGATCAATACTTTTATGGTTCTTAGCTTAAGGGCGCCGAGTTTTCTGCTGGACCCGGACACAAACCGTATATATATATATATATATATATATATATATATATTATATATATATATATATATATATATATATATATATATATATAATATTTTAACCAGAATAATTTTATTTCATAAAATCTTCTTCTTGTCAAAAGTCCCAATCATTTTTGATTAAAACAAAGTGTCCCAAGTGTACAATTTGCTGTGCCATTTTGAATCCTAGGCGGCAGTGTTCGTGAGCAAGCAGTGCACGACATGACTCTAGTTAAGAATAACCCCCCTGTTAAACATTTGGGGAGTTCAGTGATCGCAATTACAACAGAATTCACCGTGTGTATAATATTTTTAATGCAAACCATCCAAATGTTCACTCATCCCAGACCCTTCGTTTTTTATATACCGTAAAGAAGAAAAATCCCAAAGAATGATACTGTAACCGATGCAAAAAATATCGGCTTAATAATGTCAATAACAATTCTAGAGTTCGAGCCAATTTTCATTAAAATCCACCAGAAGGTTGTGAAGATATGCACGGTAACGCGTGCGCACGATTTAGGCATTTTGACATGTTAAGGCTTCTTTTAATCGATCGATTTTGCTTTTTAAAGAGATTGTAAAATGTGAACAGTTCTATAGAGCAATATCCACTAAACGTGCTCAAAGCGATTTACAAGGGGTCTCTAGCCAACAGCAACACTTATCATGTAGGACGAAACATGACGTCTGTAAGGCGATATTACAATATAATCCGACAGAGACCACGCCGTTAACGACAAGGTACCCATT
>NC_088362.1:46084193-46124193 GCF_034508935.2 Berghia stephanieae
CACCAGTTATACAAATTTATTAACTTGATTAAAATATTCGCTTTCAGATTCTTTATCTGTTATAAGACCTAGTATAGCAGTGTCGTCAGCATATTTAATTACCTGACAGTTTTCAAATGAAGCTCTGCAATCATTAGTGTATATTATGAAGAAAATTGGGGAACAAACGCACCCTGGGGACAGCCATTTGAGAGATGTTTCATACTTGAGACATGCCCATTCATCTTTACCCACTGTGGTCTCTGTGTTAGAAAACTCCTGAACCAACCAATCAGGTAATCTGGTATATCTATGGCACGTAGTTTGGTCAACAGCATGGCAGTGTTCATCGCGTTAAAAAAGCTGATGAGAAGTCTACATATAGAATCCTCGCCAGATTTGAAGACTTCTTGTCGAGGAATTTCCCCAGCGACCACGACCACTAAAGTCTGTGGCAATTTTAAGAACTTAAGTACATAATATAACGACCTTCAATAAAATAAAAAAATATATATGTATAACGCAACATTCACTATTCTCCATAATAAAATGTGTTTATTCAGCATCAGCGTTATTTCGTTGTTTGTTTACACAAAACATTTATGTAATGTCAATGTCTGTCATATAAAAATATTTACAATTACAATTAAAAACATTATAAAGTTAAACCAGCATAATATCAGGATTAACTGTTTTGTTATGGTGGCATTCATTAGACAGATAATTAAGATAGGTGATTTGACTTTTACTTTTTTATGAATCACTTATCTCGAGTAGTTGCCTCGATAATAGCCTATCTCTCAATAGCAATTATTTTGGAAGCTTGAGCAAAAATGTTAAGAAAAAATAATTGAGCTTTTATATAGTGCAATATCCACTAAATGTGCTCAAAGCGCATTACAAGGGGTCCCTGGTCAACAGCAACATTTGACATGTAGGACGGGACATGCCGCCTGTTAGGCTATATTACTATTTTTCGGACAAAGACAACGCTGTTAACGGCCAGGTACTCATTTTACACCTGAGTGCGGTGAGAGAATGTGAGTATAGAGCCTTTTCCAAGGACTCAACTATGCGCCGAGCGCGAGGCTCGAACCCAGGACCTTCCGATCCGAAAGCGAGTGTCATACCACAAGACGACATAGCCGTGGTATTTTTATTTCACTGGGAAAATTGAAAAGATGAGAATATGGTGACAATAAAAAGAGAATTTAGATAAGTAATTTATTTCCTTTAATAAAAGGTATAACATTGTCGTCACTCGGATTTTTGTTATTGTCATTGATTCACAATTGATGACATTTGTCTTTTATATTAAACTTTGTTATACATAATTGTTTATCTAAGTAACTCGAGCAGAGCCATAAATTGTGACATGTTCATAATGATGTAGATGGTGATGAAATAATAATAATAATAATAATTAATAATAATTAATAATAATAATAATAATAATAATAATAATAATAATCAATAATAATAATAAGATAGTAAATGTGATGATGAAAATAATAATAATAATAATAATAATAATAATAATAATAATAATAATAATAATAATAATAATAATAATAATAATAATAACGCAAAAACTGGAAGAAAAATAAAAACGCGTCAAAAAAATTCTTGCGTCAAACTTCATCCTTTTTACAAAAAGCGCGACAGTATTGTAACGGCTTATAGATAGAATGAAGTTGACGTCCATCGGGTCTTTGTTTTGGTTTTTTGCCATCCGCGTTTGTGAATAATTCTCACTTAACTGTATTATCTAGACTATAAAAGTTCATGGTTACACAGAGTTGTGTGTGTGTTGGTCCGTTATACTTCCGGATGGCAATGTTATAAGCTGCTTAGCCAAGCGCATACTATCGATAGCATCTTTCTAAAATTTTCACCAGAAAAAGAACTTGAAAAGAGATGGTAAACTATGCCAAAAAACGAAATGTTTCTATCATTTCTGTTTTTTTAAAGGCTATTTTAAATTCATAACGGCCTAGCAAAAAAAAAAAAAAAAAGAAAAAAAAAGAAAAACACCCTGTATATCTATAGTGCCTAAGCATTCACTTCGAAGAGCTCGCAGGTACAGCAGTGTGAATTTTGGGGGACAAAGATCTTGATTCTTTTCCAAAACTAAAGCAAAAATCAACCATCACTCAGCAGGCATCTTGTGTTTCCAGGTGTCATTTGATTCCTTCTAATTATTACTATGTTGAATTTAGACCCTCCAGTTATTGTGGTGTCGAAAAAGGCTCGATATACATTTACTTCTATGTGGTCTTGTGGTATGACACTCCCTTTCGGATCGGAAGGTCCTGGGTTCGAGCCTCGCTCGGCACATAGTTGAGTCCTTGGAAAAGGCTTTTTACTCACACTCACTCAAGTGTAAAATGAGTACCTGTCAACAGCCGTTGTCTCTGTCCGAAAAAAAAATTGTTATATCGCTTAACAGGCGTCATGTCTCGTTCTACTTGTTACGTGTTGCTGTCGGTCAGGGACTCTTTGTAAAGCGTTATGAGCGCGTTTAGTGGATATTGCGCTATATAAAAGCTCAGGTTTTTAAAAATTCTACCCCCCTCCCTAAATAGTAACGCGTAATGATATCATGTTTACAATAATAATTTGTGCCGTCAGCTTACCAAACTTTGAATTTCACCAACAATTGATATTTTCAAAAAAGTAGTATCATTTAAGGCTTTTTGTAAATGTCTCTTTTTCAAAGATAACAAAATCAGAATCAATTGGGGAGGTAGAAAAATTATTTCTTATATTCTTGCTTTTTAGAATTCGAACTTTGTTTACAAGGCTCACTTACAAACTCGTAAAGCGGTTGGGAACGCGTCAGGATTTCCAAAAATCAAGATTGTAAGAATCGTATAATATTGTTCCCCTGAATATATTATAAGCGGAATGGGCGCTTGAAGTTCCTTTGTGAAATATAAAAATATACAGCGACAGAATGCAATTTTTAGTGCCGATACGTTAACATTTGGAACCAGCGACCTATCAAGGTTATAACCTAAAAAAGCATAAATTATAGGAAAAGCTAACATCCGTCAGTATTTACTACACAACCACCCCCCCCCCCTAAAAAAGGGAGAAAAAACCCAAAAAAACAAAACAAAACAAAAACAAAACCAAAACAAAAGACAAAAAAAAACAAACCCAAAAAAATAAAAAACAAAAAAAAACATTGACCTTCAAATTGCGCAATATCCCCTAAACTTTTTCAAATCGCTTTACAAACTAAATAAAGATCTGAAAAAGTGTGTATGAAACAGATCTGACTAACAGAATGAAAATTACAAGAAAAAAAAATCCATCCCAAAAATTCAGTCGGAGTCAGCTGGATATTGATTCTCAGGTTTATTGAATACCGGTGGTCCCGATAGCTCAGTTGGTAGAGCACTCGCTCCATACGCAAAGGGACCGAGATCGATTTTGGACGCAGTCGAGATTTTTTCTGACGCCTCCCCCCCCCCCCCATGTCCACCCAGAAGTGAATGGGTAGCTGAGTCTGTTAGATTTGACGGAAAGTACTTTGCGATAGACTAGCGTCCTATCCAAATTAAAGCAAGCAATTGTTGCGGTCTAGTGGTATGACACAGCTTTTGGATCGGAAGGTCCTGGGTTCGAACCTCGCGCTCGGCGCATAGTTGAGTCCTTGAAAAAAGGCTCTTTACTCACATTCTCTTACCGTACTCTGGTGTAAAATGAGTACCTGGCCGTTAACAGCGTTGTCTTTGTCCGAAAAATTGTAACATCGCCTAACAAGCTTCATGTCCCGTCCTACATGTTAAATGTTGCCGTTGACCAGGGACCCCTTGTAAAGCGCTTTGAGTACATTTAGTGGATATTGCGCTATATAAAGCTCAATTTCTTTTAAATTTATTGTCTGTTTCACGCTATAGAAACCGGGATAAACTCCGGCTCCATGGGCCGAATGGCTCTGAAGGACTACTCTAGTGAATACCCGCCATCACAAAACACAAACATTGAAGACGAGAGGACGAGGACGAAGACATTAGAGTAGTCCCATTTTTGTTTTTGAAAGTGTTCAATGTTTGTGTTTTGTAATGCGGCTATGTGGTCTTATGGTATCACACTCGCTTTCGGATCGGAAGGTCCTGCGTTTGAGCTTCGCTCGGCGCATAGCTGAGCCCTTGGAAAAGGCTCTTCAATCACATTCTCTTACTGTACTCAGGTGTAAAATGAGTACCCGGTTGTTACCAGGGCAGTCTCTCTCCGAAAAAAAATGTAATATCGCCTAATAGGCGTCATGTCCCGTCCTACATGTTAGTGTTGTTGTGGCCAGAGATCCATTGTAAAGCCTTTTAAGCACGTATAATGGATTTTGCTCTACATAAAAACTTAATTAAAAATTTAATTTAATGCAGGCGAGGGTTCACAGAAAAAAAAGCAAACCCTTGTGAAGAATATAGGCATTAAATCTGTCATTGGATTCAATAGCCTGATGTCACGTCGCCCAGTAACGGCGGCCATCTTGGTTCTAAACAAAGAAAATATGTACTTTTTATTCTTCATGCTGGCTAGAACTTTTCATGTCTTGTGATCAGAACGTGTAAAAGTCAAAACATGATCAGATTTATTATGTTATTTTTCCTCTGGATACGCTTTTATGCTCGTCGGAGAAATATTTCATAAGGGCGTCCGCCATTGTTCCGATAGTTTAGAGCCGGTTACTAAGTTACCATGTGTCATTACGAGGGAAGTGACGTTACGACTGTTGAAGAGTATTGCTGCTCTTTAAATCAGTAATCAGGAGGTCTGAGGTTCAATGGGCATGATCTATATTACTTTTCCATATGCTCGAGGTCATTGGTCACATTGCAAAATGTGCTCAAAGTGACCCACATAGTGAAAAGTGCTCACAGCTTTCAAAATATCTAAAATCACGATTGGTCATTTTGTTCAGTTTGACACGTGTATGTTTACGACTTTCATAAACAAAGCAGTGTGTTTACATTTTTAAAGAAATATCCAATCGTTGTACAGCAACATATCATGTGATTGATGACAAGGTTGGACGAAAACATGAATATACTCGTAGATCGCTCCCATAAACAAGAAGATTTTTGAACAATCAAAACCTGGAATTTGCGACACACCTTCACACGTGCTCAGACAAAAAATTGTTGGTTGTTTATAAACAATGACGTGAATGAAATCGACCTCTTTCCAATCATTGTTATTGTTTGCCCCAAATGGGTGACTAGTTATCACACGATTGTCTCAATATAATTACATAATTTACTGTGTTGGTTCTATTGATCAAGCGGTAGAACAGTTGTTATTTTACTAAGACACATACCATCGATAGTAAACCCTGTATAGATAGATTGCGCTTGGCTCAGAAGCTCATAACATTGCCATCCGGAAGAATAACGGACCAACACACAAACTCTGTGTAACCATGAACTTTTATAGTCTGGTTAATACAGTTTAGTGAGAACAACTCACAAACGCAGGTGGCAAAAACAATAACAAAGGCCTAAGTGACGTCATCTGCATACTATCTATAGTTTGATATGTTAACCCATCATGGACCTCAGTTTTGATTTGTCTTCAGGCAGTCCCTGTTTTAGTCGTCTGTGTGTGAAAATGTGAGTGATCTATATTCATGTTTTCGTCCAACAAATTCATCAATCACATGATTTGTTGCTGTCCAACGATTGGATAGTTCTTCAGAAACATAAACACGCTGTTTTGTTTATGAAAGTTGTAAGCATATCCATGTGTCAAGCTGAACAGAATGACCAATCAATATTTTAGATATTTCAAAAACTGTGAACACTTTTCACTATGTGGGTCACTTTGAGCACATATGCCAATGTGACCAATGACCTCGAGCACATGGAAATGTAATATAGATCATGCCCATTGAGATGACAGGTTGTTCTACGTAGTTTGAAAATGTATCTATGTGTTTTACATGTTCGTAAATATGTCTCAGGTAAGTTACGTTCTGTATTAAATATCAAGTCTCATATTTTCCTAGGCGCACTCATACGGAAGTTGTGCGATCAAGCCGACTCACTTTGTCACTCTCTCTTTCTCTACTTCTCTCCATCTTGGCTCATCATAATCTACTGTTGTGAACCCGTGACTTCTATTTGTGGGTCCTTCTATATTTTATTGTTATGGGCCGTATTTGTCAGCTGTCTTACGACAAAGAGGTATCTTGAACCCTTCAATATAACAACCCGTAACAATATCCTGCTACTATAATTGTTATGAAACCTTAGGATTCAATGTGTAACCTATTCATTATTATCCTCCGAAGTCTGGTGACATGCATACACACTTCCAAGGATTTTGGAACCGAAAAGGTTGAAGGTGTGACCTCACGACTCTTTGACCTATTGATACGATGAATATCAAGCTGATTCACTTGGTCCAACATGTTATATCATCTAGATACTTCCTTATTAAGTATTGTATTTATTTAATAAAGAATGTTTATTTTGCAATAGCATCGTGCGTAATCATCCAGTATAGATAAACAAAAGACATTGCGATTGTTTTACTTAGCCGACTGACACTGAGGTGGGTAAATAAGTCTTTCCTCGAGATTTCCATAAAACAATAAACACGGACTTCTTTTAATTTTCTTTTATAAAAGGTCATTCCATTAACAAATGATTCTCCGAGATTTTCATTAAACAATAAATACGTACCTCTTTTTATTTGTTTTTTTAAAGGTTATTCCATCAACTAATGATTTGTTATTTATTCAAGCTGTAAATTTTGAATTGATCTGTCTGCTTGGCATTATGGTTGTGTAGTTAAGTAACAAATTTCAGTTTTCATTCATTCATTAGTTGTGGCTTGGGTTTTACTGCCAGGATGCCCTTCCTGAGCTAACACTCCCCATTTATCAGGGCTTCTGATCGGCCTCACAAGGTGCTGGGTTGCACCCCATAAAGGGCTGGAAAAAACATGTTGGTGGAATGAAGAGGTCTAAGAAGCAATAGAGAAAAAGAGGGAAACAAGGAAGAACATGAAGACAAACAGGGATGCTATGAAAGTAGATGAATATAAGCAGGCAAAGAAAGAAGCCAAAAGAGCCGTTGTAAAAGTAAAGTCTGAGACATTAAAGATATGTATGAGCAATTAGAAAGTAGAGAAGGCCAGAAAACTTTTTTTCAGAATAGCGAAACAGAGGGATAAGAGAGAGATATACAACATATTAAGATGATCAAATACGAGCATGGAAGAATATTGGGCAAAGATGAAGAGATTCGAGCAGGAAAGCAGTTGGACCAGACGAGATACCAGTAGAAGTCTAGAAATCACTTGGTTCCTGGTATGGTTATTCAACGACATCTTACAGAAAGAGAAAATACCAGAAGAATGGACAAAAAGTACGTGATTTAGACACGTGACAGAAGTTGAGGACAACTCTAAACTACGTTAGGGGATAAGATAATATTCTTATTATCTCTCTTAGACCATAATAGATATATAGGCAGGATTACTGGACATAAAAGAGGATGTACGATCTTAATAGGATTCAATAGTCGTAACGTCACTTCCTTCCTAATGACGCATGGTAACTTTGTAACACTGGCTCTAAACTATCGGAACAATGGCGGACGCCCGTATGAAATATTTCTCCGGCGAGCATAAAAGCGAATCCAGAGGGAAAAAAAAACATAAATATGATCATGTTTTGACTTTTACACATTCTGATCACAAGGCATATGAAAAGTCCTAGCCAGCTTGAAGAATAAAAAGTAATGATTTTCTCTGTTTAGAACCAAGATGGCCGCCGTTGCCGGGAGGCGTGACATCAGACTATTGAATCCAATAGACGACCAGCATGTATTTAGATTTAAAAAATAAGATGTCATCATTATAAAACCAGAAGATCAATTATACAAGGTATGTTTCCAGTCCTCCAGAAGAGTGGTTTACACTATCAATCAGATTGGAACAAACATGACCCACTTTTGTTCTCAATACTGAAAAAAATTCCAGACCCCCCCTCCCCACACACACACACACACACACACACACATAAACCCCAAATTAAATAGTTCTGAAATATTCTAATGTGGGACTCTTATCGTCCGTCTTTGGAGGCCTCAAATCGTGTCAAACATTTAGGATATGTCTAAAGACAAAAACCACTGATTTTGTTGAAACTGCCATTTCTTGTGTATTCATTGAAACTTTCACGAGGTTCACGTTTGTGTTAAATCCTATTCTTTTATCCTAGACTGGAAAAGATCTTTCAATCCACTGATTTCGAAATTATACATAAATTTATGGAGAATTACAATATTTAAGTGACACATTTGGGAGAAGACAGGAGTTTTCTGACTTTAAGATAGTTTATACATTTTCCTCAATAAAACAAGTAAAATTTATTCTTTTCTTATTTTTCAGCTATAGATTAAATTTACAGTGTCTAAATCACCACAGCAAAGTCCTGTTTTAAGCCGACGAGAGTCTGTATTTTACAACCTCAAATTTTATTATTGTTATTAGGGAGGAAAATATCAATTTGACTTTTAAATATTAAGATCTTCTTAAGTGGATTAAAATCGACCTTCATTGTTTATAAAACATCGTGTTTAACCAAAACAAAATGATAAAACAAACATCAAAGAAAACAAAAGAACCTCCGCCAAATGTCCCTTACTAATGGCAACGATTATCATGGCTAATGGATATGTCTGTACTAACAAAACAATGGATCATGTTCCAACACAGGTCAGGATATTACGTTAATATAAAATCATTCAGCTGATTTAGTTGTGTTCATAAACCAACTGCAGAAGAGTAGTTATTTCTTTGAAAACATGGACTTTCGTGAGCGACCGCTTATTTACTCTTGTGCGGCTATGTGGTCTTGTGGTATGACACTCGCTTTCGGATCAGAAGGTCCTGGGTTCGAGCATCGCTCGGCGCATAGTTGAAGCTTGGAATAGGCTCTTAACTCACATTCTTTCACCGTACTCCGGTGTAAAATGAGTACTTGACTGTTAACAGCGTTGTCTCTGTCGGAAAAACAAATATTGTATTATCGCCTAACAGGCGTCATGTCTACATGTTACGAGTTGCTGTTGGTCAGGGACCCTTTGTAAAGCGCTTTGAGCACGTTAGTGGATATCGCTCAAGTTGTTATTTTAATCGTAATTTGCTAATTTTACTTTTGCATTTGTCAGATCAAAGTTCAGTGCGCGTAAGATAGGAAAACATATGTATGAAACAATGCCAAAGTTCAGTGCGCATCAAGATGTGAAAACGTATGTATGAAACAATGCCAGACAAAGCTCAGTGTGCATAAAGATGTAAAAACGTATGTATGAAACAATGCCAGACAAAGTTCAGTGCGCATAAAGAGGTGAAAACGTATGTATGAAATAATGCCAGACAAAGCAGAATGAAAATTAATAGAAAAGAACTATCCCCTCAAATAACAGCCTTCCGTGACTGGATCGAACGTCAGATCTCCTGATTACCGGTAAAGCGTACTAACAATTGGATTCAAATAGTCTGATGTCATGTCCGCCCAGCAACGAGCAGCTTGGTTCTAAACAAAGAAAATCGGCACTTTTTATTCTTCATGCTGGCTAGAACTTTTTCACATATCATGTGATCAGAATGTATAAAAGGCAAAAACATGATCATATATATAATGTTTTTCTCCTCTTGATACAGTTTTATGTTCGTCGGAGAAGTATTTTATAAGGGCGTCCGCCATTGTTCCGATAGTTTAGAACTATTTACTAGGTTACTAAGCGTCATCTCGAGGGAAGTGATGTCACGACCGTTGAAGCCTATTACACCATAGAGATTACCTGTAATGAGAGCACGTCTCTGACTGTTAATCAGCAGGCTGAATTCTTGGGATTTATTTTTGTATTTTCATCTCTATTTTGTCTGGCACTGTTCCATACAACTTGTTTATATTATCTTTATCTTACACCAGTTCCTGCTCCCTAATTCGTCACTTAGATGTGCATAAAGTACAATTACTTACTATCGGAGTTCCGTTTCCCTACAGAGGTAATATAAATGGTGGTGCTCAAAGCTCGAAGAAATAAATAACAATGTGAAATTGAATGTAAGCTTCATTTTAATATACGAAACCAGATATAATGGACGTTTCGGGCTTCCCCTTTATCAACAAAATAGGATGAATAACACTACAGACGAATGAGATAATATGGTTGTGGCGTTGCTATGATGAATAAGTATATTAAATTGAAGCTTACATTCAATTTCACATTGTTATTTATCCCTATAGAGGTAGAATATCACGGAACGCCATACTTCACGCTCAAGGGCCATTACCGAGCATTCGATTATCTTTTTTTTTGCCAGTTGTTGCCCCGTGCCTTTCTGCATACTGTGTTGTCGTGATTTTCTAACGCGTTATTAGATGTGTCACACCATTTCAAAACAGTATTATTTCGTAAAGGTTTTGACGGTGAAATTTGAATTTATAGGACTAAATATAAGACTTGTGTCAACGTTTTCTTTTGGTGTGTTTAAAAAAAAAAAGAAATTATAGTGGACTAAAAACTAGAATGCCATAACTCTTCATGACCTATTAGCAGGTTTAATAACGGGACGCGATTATGGGCTTTAACATCGTCATAATGGACAATATTTTGCGTTGGTTTAAGAGTAGGTATTTACATGAGAGAGAGAGAGAGAGAGAGAGAGAGAGAGAGAGAGAGGGAGAGAGAGAAAGAGAGAGAGAGAAAATACGTAGGAGTGAAATATCTGTTCAATGTTATAGTTATCATATAACGTTATAACAAGTGTAACTAAATAACAAATTGCCATATTTATGGACAATAAAGATCTTCTATTATTATTATTATTATTATTATTATTATTATTATTATTATTATTATTATTATTACAACGAGACTATAACAATTTGGGTTATCAGACCAAGAAATAGGTACACGTCGCTCTGACCGGTGTAATTTTTTTGAGCAATAACTTTGAGCATTTATAGAGCGCAATATCCACCTACCGGGCTCAAAGCGCTTTACAATGGGGTCCCTGGCCAACAGCAACAAGTAACATGTAGAACGAGACATGAGGCCTGTGAGGCGATATTACATTTTTTTTCCAATAGAGACAACCGTGCTTCATTCAAAAAACTATCAATTCGATTTACACAATAACTTGACTTACTTGACTTAGATGCCTTTCGCGTCTCGACCGAAAGATCGGGTCGCCTTGGCTGTTTCCAGTATTTCCTGTGTGAGGTGTCTCCAATATTGCCGGTCCTCTGCTAGGGTTCTCAGATTTTCAAGGTCCCCTGCCGTTATGAGACTAATGCTTTGTCCAAGTGTTGTGAGGTTTTTGTTTAGGATCACAGGGAGTATTGTGATCGGTCTTCCTCTGAAAAGGTTCCCGTGTTTTTGTTTTACATAATAAAGCAATCAGAATTAAGCCAAGTTAATATATCTTATTGTTATGAGACATGCGGGTGCGGATATCTCAGTTGGAAGATCACTCGCTTCACAATGCAGAGAGATCGAGATCGATCCCCCGTAAAGTTGTGAGTTTTAAAAAAATGACCCCAAAGGGTCGCAAGCAGTTGCTATTGTCCGTTTCAAATTACAGAAACCAGGATACACTTCGAGTTCTTGGAGTTGATGGTTCTAAAAGACTACTCATATGAGACTTGTGCCGACATTTTTAGTTCTATCAAGACGTAAACAATATAGATTCTGAAGGCGCTAAAAGGTGAAATTTCATATTTATCTTATGTTAAAGTAATTCAAAGCTGCTAGTAGCAATTGTGGACTGTATAGAAAAATTAACAAATTTGAATAATATAACAGTTTCGGAAAAGAACAAAATACAAAATATCTCTATAGATAGTGATGCATTAATATTTTTATTTATTTATTTTTGTTTTGGCTGAAGAAGGGCTTAAAATATAACGTAATATCCACTAAACCTGCCCAATGCGCTTACTAAAGGGTCATTGACCAACAGCAACACGTAACGTGTAGAACTAGACATGACGCCTGTTTGGCGATATTACACATTTTCTTTCGACAGAGACAACGCTTCTAACGACCAGGCACTCATTTTACACATGAGGACGGTGAGAGAATGTGACTTACTAAGGGCTCAGCAGTGCGCCGAGCGTGGCTCGAACTCAGGACCGTCCGATGCGAAAGCGAGTGTCATACCACAAGACCACAGAGCTGCAATGTTTTGTATTTGGCATTTGTCCTTTTCCAAAACTGTCATATTCATTTTTTGTTCATTACTTTATATTTAGTCTTATTATTTTAATGTTATATTCAATTCTTGTCACCCCGACATAATACCGTTTCGAGGCGGTGAGTCAAAATGTGACTCACACTGCATCATTAATTCATCTCCACCTTTAACTCTCTCCTTACCAGCAATTTTCAGAATGTTATCTTAAACTTCATACCCACCCAACACATAAATATATTTTTCAAACAGAATAGTAACGACTTATTTCTATATTTTGTTTAGAAAAATGAGCTCTGCAACACAGTGTTCAGTATTTATTGCTCGGCGCGTAGTTGAGTCCTTGGAAAAGGCTCTTTACTCACTTTCTCTCACCGTACTCAGGTGTAAAATGAGTACCTGGCCGTTAACAGCGTTGTCTCTGTCCAAAAAATTGTAATATCGCCTAACAGGCGGCATGTCCCGTCCAACATGTTAAATGTTGCTGTTGACCAGGGAACCTTGTAAAGCGCTTTGAACACATTTAGTGAATATTGAGCTATATAAAGATCAATTTTTTTTTTTAAATTTTAAATTGGCGATTTTCCTCTGGGTGGTAAGGAGAGGGTTTATTTCCTATTTTATTCTTTTGCAGACAAGAGTAATATTATGAAGCGATCAAAACAATTCACCACGACGCTGTTACTACTCTTTTATGAGAACAATATTTTAATTACATTTGCTGCATCAGATTTTTCTGTTGATAAATGCGGTGGATTAAATCCTCGTAACTTCAAGGACTACCTTTTTTACGGAGCGATAAGAGATGGACTGCCGCTTGTTGACAACCGTCAATGCTTTTGCAGAGAACCTTATAAGAAAGAGAAATGCTTACTGGAATGTTTCCCTTGCGACAACCAGGACTCGAGATGTCAGTATCATGGAACTTGTTGCCCGTCAACTACTACTCCTGCTCTGTCTCAAATTGGACCAACATCTTCGGCTGCGGTGGATCCCCTCATCGGTTTAGAATTTATTGATAACATATCAAAACCAATCTCATGGTGCCACGTTTTTCCCGGTGATGAGAAGATATACGAATATCTTTCTATTCGATCCTGTCCACGGATTTATAGCAATGATACCACACGTGCTTTGTGTGAAGACAATCTTCCAGTGAATGACATGTCTGGAGCTACGGTTACGTTAGTGACAGATGTAGCCACAAATGTGTCTTACTACAACAAATACTGTGCGGAGTGCAACCAGGTTCAAAATGTAAGTATAATTCTTATCATCCAAGCTAGATAATACTACACCCCCCCCCCCCCCCAATGAAGGTAAAATATCCTAAATTATTAGATGTTACTTGAAAATAAAATTGAAGGGGAGACTTCACGAAAGATGTTACCTCGAAATTATTTTTTTAAAAATATTCCAAAACTACTATTGCTCGGAGCATAGTTGAGTCCTTGGAAAAGACTCTTTACTCACCTTCTCTCACTATACTCAGGTATAAAATGAGTAACTGGTCGTTAACAGCGTTCTCTCCGTTGGGAAAAAATGTTATATCGCCGTACAGGCGATATATCTCGTTCTATATGTTATGTGTTGCTGTTGGTCAGGGACCCTTTGTAAAGCGCTTTGCGTACGTTTAGTTGTTATTATACGATATAAAAGCTCAATTTAAAAAATGTTTTTGTAGCTCCCTTTTCATATAAGAATAAGATATCAGACATCTAGATATATCAATGTGATAGCCGCGATAAAATTAGTTTGCAGCCAGAAAAGCAAAAAATAGTCCAATGGAACCGAAGCTTTTCAATTCAATAGAACAAGACAGATAACACGGACGTTTCGGGTTTCCCTTTTGTCAATAAGACACGATGAATGCTTTGTTGACAAAAGGGAAACCTGAAACGTCCACATTATCTGCCCTTGTGAATTAAGATGAAGCTTCCATGTCATTTGAATATTGTTATTTATTTCTTCGATCTTCCAAAAGCAGAATTTGCATTCAGAAAAGTAAGTGGAGCAGGCACTTATGTTGATAACGAAATGAAGTGAGTAGGAAAGTGCCAGAAGACAATAGAGAATAATAATTTCGCGGCGGCGATGGGGGCTCGAACCCGCGACCTTACAGGTACGACAACCGTCATTCTGGGAGATCTCCCCTCCTCTGCCTCCTCCTCCACCACCTCCTCCTCCTCCTTTTCCTCTTCTACTCCTCCTCTTCCTCCCCTCCTCCTCATCATCATCTACCTCCTCCTCCTCCTCCTCCTCCTCCTCCTCCTCCTTCTTCTTCTTCTTCTTCTTCTTCTTCTTCTTCTTCTTCTTCTTCTTCTTCTTCTTCTTCTTCTTCTTCTTATTCTTCTTCTACTTCTTCATCATTTGCGATATGCAAAAATCTCAAGCGTAAGGTTCGAACTACATTTATCTGGAATAATATGACAGGAAAACTAGAGAGGCCTTTTCAAACATATATGGAAATGTAATTTCTAATATCTGAAGTGTTTTTCCTTGCTCAATATCTATTTCAAAAACTGACCCTAATGTATGTTATATTTCTGTCTTATATGTGTCCCTATATAAAGTGCATTATTGCCTTGTGTACTACAACAAGTTGAGTTTTGTAGTTATTATGGCGGGAATTGACTATGAATAACTTAAAACGAGGCTGTTTTAGATGAAATCACTCAACCCTAACACCCACTATTATCGTGGCGTTCGTAAAGTTATGGCCTGATACTGACCCAAAAATGACGTCAAAATGCCACTCTTTTGCCACAAAAGAAAACAAATCGTGAGTTGTATTCAATAGTTCAACCAATGAAATAACTTGTTTCCATGAGCTCTACTAACGACAACTCACTAGGCGGTGCAAAAAAAAACAAATAATGACGTCAAACTGCCAGTCCTTTTGGATTTCAGTATCAGGCTATAACATAGCAATGACTATGAAAAATGTTTTTTTCTCTTTTTGAGAAAATTTTGTGTATAAAATCAAAGCTCTATCTCCACTGAATAAAAATGTTTTTGAATTTTGAAAATCCATTCATAAATAAACAAGTTATCCAGTTTCAAAGGTGTCATTTATTTGGATGACCCGCAAAGAGGAAAAAAAACGCGACAATATGGGACGCTTTTTCGGCAATTTTTTTTCGATCTTTGGTTGTATCTTGCGTAATAAGTGGATTAAAAGGTTGAAACTTGGGATGGTGTTTTGTAAAATACGGGAAAAGTACTCGTTATATTCATATGAAATTTTACAACCAAAAAGAAGAAATGTTCATGTATTACCTTGTCAGCGACAAAACCTCCACGCCCGGTAGTTTTAGAAATATTTTACTCCAAAGAGTAAAAATCTATTTTTATCTATCTTCCGGTTATCGCACGAGTTTTGTCGCTTGACATAATCTAAAATGACCTTTTTTTCTAACAGCGTCGTAATTAATTTTTTAAAATAGCATATACTAAACGGCTTCGTCCCATATTTTGCCGCGAATTTGGGCACTTCGTGAGCGAAAAAGAGGCCCAAAGATTTGTGCGGGATAGTCATTGCTATATAACATAACGATGGCTACGCTATTATACCCGTTGTTTACGGGGTTACTTTTACCCCATACTATTTATCACATTTTTCTGAGACAAATAATAAGCGTAATATCAAAGCTAATGTTTTTAGTTTTTGGATGTTCATTTTTTATACATTTTTTCCCAATTTTTGAAAAGTAGCAAAAATCTATAGGATTGAGTGAGTTGAAGAGATCGGTTACATACGTTTAAAATTATAGATAGTATGCAGATGACGTCACTCAGGCCTTTGTTATTGTTTTTGCCATCCGCGTTTGTGAGTTGTTCTCACTAAACTGTATTAACGAGACTATATTGTTCATGGTTACACAGAGTTTGTGTGTTGGTCCGTTATACTTCCGGATGGCAATGTTGTGAACTCCTTGGCCAAGCGCATTCTATCTATAGTTCGTTTCAAAATTATTCATTATCACACTTTGACTTTTATCTTTGAAACCGTCTGATAAATGTCGTTGTAATTTGACAAGGTGGCTTCGATTGCGAAAAACATCTGGCCAAAAAGTTCGTTTATTAACGATCTATTAACACCAAGGACGTTCCCTTGCGTCATAAAATAGTAGACTTATCGTATATTTTAAAAATATTGTGTTACATATCGTTTAGCGAAATATAGGTAGAACGGAATACGCTTCAACAGTCGTAACGTCACTTCACTTCCCTCTTAATGACGCATGGTAACTTATTAACTGGCTCTTAACTATCGGAACAATGGCGGACGCCCTTATGAAATATTTCTCCGACGAGCATAAAAGCGTATCCAGAGGAAAAATAACATTATAAATCTGATCATGCTTTGACTTTTACACATTCTGATCACAAGACATATGAAAAGTTGTGCCAGCATGAAGAATGAAAAAGACCGATTTTCTTTGTTTAGAACCACGAACGCCGCAGTTGCTGGGCGACGTGACATCAGACTATTGAATCCAATAGTCTTCAACAGTCGTACTGTCACTTCCTTCCTAATGACGTATGGTAACTTAGTAACACTGGCTCTAAACTATCGGAACAATGGCTGACGCCGTATGAAATATTTCCCCGGCGAGCTTAAACGCGTATCCAGAGGTAAAAAACCTCATCAATTTGATCATGTATTGACTTTTACACATTCTGATCACAAGGCATATGAAAAGGGAATGAAAAGTTCTAGCCAGCATGAAGAATAAAAAGTAATGATTTTCTTTGTTTAGAACCACGAACGCCGCAGTTGCTGGGCGACGTGACATCAGACTATTGAATCCAATTGGCGTCGCTCAGCTCTTTGTTATTGTTTTTATTCAGCTATTTTTATGAGTATTTCTCACTAAATTGTATTTATCAGACTATAGATAGTATGCGCTTGGCTAAGAAGCTCATAACATTGCCATCCGGAAGTATAACGGACCAACATACAAAACTATGTGTATCCATGAACGTTTATAGTCGGGTTAATACAGTTCAGTGAGCATTACTCATTAACGCGGATGGCAAAAAACAATAACAAAGACCTGAGTGACGTCATCTTCGAACTATCTATAGACAGTATGCGTCTATCCATAAAGCGCATAACATCTACCAGCCGGAATTAATGTACCAACACACAAAACTGCGTGTAACCGTGAGATTAATTGGTAGGATTTAGAGAGAACTACTTATAAAAAAGGCTGGCTTAAAACAATAACAAAGAGGTGAATGACGTCAATTTTGTTCCTTCTATAAAAGTTTAAGTCACACATTGTTTTATGCGTTGTTACGCTACTGATGTTTTGCGCTCTGGGTGGGGATTCTGACCTCCCATAGTGGGCAGGGAGGCACTTACTGTGTCCTCTATCTCCCTACATCTGTTTTCCAACTTGCTTTCTGTCTTGGTCTTGGAATGAGATTACTTGGTTTTGTCCAGGCCCTGGCCAGATACCCTGGCTGAGAGGGAAACAGTCAAATGTATGGTTAGTTGTAGGAGATGATATTTTTTTCCTTGTAAATCATCTCTCTGTTATGTATTGTTATTTTGTATTTTTAACATATGAGTGTATCCCTCTGAATGGGATCTTGTGCTGGTGTCTGGGTGAGACTTTTAGGTGATCTCAAACTAAGTACACTGATAGTGTGCTCTTGGAGTTTACATCTGTTTCCTATTTGAACCAATTGCCCTTTGTCTTATATTTTCTTGTGTGCTTTAATTGTAATTCTAGAAATTTTTACTATCCCATTTTCTTAATTTTTACTGATGCTGATGTGACCTTAATGTGTTGCAAGCGCCGTAAAACACTTAAAAACATAAAACAAACATGTTTTGCGCTCGGACAAAAAGATCACAGCATACGCCTGCCGGAAATAACGGACCAACACACAAAACTGTAGATAGTTCGAAGATGACGTCACTGAGGCCTTTGTTATTGTTTTTGCCATCCGCGTTTGTGAGTTGTTCTCACTAAACTGTATTTACCAGACTATAAAAGTTCATGGTTACACAGATTTTGTGTGTTGGTCCGTTATACTTCCGGATGGCAATGTTGTGAACTCCTTGGCCAACGCATTCTATCTATATGTAGACGTGAACGTTTGTGAGAACTACTCATAAACGTGGCTGGCTAAAAACAACTTCTGGATAGTATGCACAACATTGCCATCCGGAAGTATAACGGACCAACACACAAAACTATGTGTAACCTTGATAGTTCGAAGATGACGTCAATAAGGTCTTTGTTATTGTTTTTTGCTATCCTCGTTTATGAGTAATGCTCACTGAACTGTATTAACCCGATTATAAACGTTCATGGATACACATAGTTTTGCGTGTTGGTCCGTTATACTTCCAGATGGCAATGTTATGAGCTTCTTCGCCAAGCGCATACTATCTATAGATAGTTCAAAGATGACGTCACTCATGTCTTTGTTGTTGTTTTTTGCCATCCGCGTTTATGAGTAATGCTCACTGAACTGTATTAACCAGATTATAAACGTTCATGGATACACATAGTTTTGCGTGTTGGTCCGTTATACTTCCAGATGGCAATGTTATGAGCTTCTTCGCCAAGCGCATACTATCTATAGATAGTTCAAAGATGACGTCACTCATGTCTTTGTTGTTGTTTTTTGCCATCCGCGTTTATGAGTAATGCTCACTGAACTGTATTAACCAGATTATAAACGTTCATGGATACACACAGTTTTGTGTATTGGTCCTGATGGCAATGTTATGAGCTTCTTAGCCAAGCGCATACTATCTATAGATAGTGTGCACTTGGCAAAAAAGCTTACAACATTGCCATCTGGAAATATAACGGACCAACACACAAAACTATGTGTAACCATGAACTTATATTGATAGAACGAAGATGACGTCACTCAGGCCTTTGTTATTGTTTTTTGCCATCCGCGTTTATGAGTAATGCTCACTGAACTGTATTAACCTAACTATAAACGGTCATCGATACACACAGTTTTGTGTGTTGGTCTGTTATACTTCCGGATGGCAAACTCATAACATTGCCATCCGGAAGTATAACGGACCAACACACAAAACTGTGTGTAGCCATGATCGTTTATAGTCTGGTTAATACAGTTTAGTGAGAATTACTCATGAACGCGGATGGCAAAATACAATAGCAAAGGCTTGAGTGACACCATCTTCATTCTATCTATAGATAGAATGCGCTTGGTCAAGGAGTTCACAACATTGCCATCCGGAAGTATAACGGACCAACACACAAACTCTGTGTAACCATGAACTTTTATAGTCTGGTTAATACAGTTTAGTGAGAACAACTCACAAACGCGGATGGCAAAAACAATAACAAAGGCCTGAGTGACGTCATCTGCATACTATCTATAGTCTGGTTCATACAGATTATTGAGAAGTACTCAAGTGTGAGTAGCAAAAACAATAACAAAGACCAGAGTGACGTCATTTTCGTTCTATCTATTGTTTATAAGTCTGATTTTAAATTTGATTCTAATTGGATTCAATAGTCTGATGTCACGGCGGCCATCGTGGTTCTAAACAAAGAAAATCTGTACTTTTTATTCTTCATGCTGGCCAAAACTTTTCATATGTCATGTGATCAGAATGTGTAAAAGTCAAAATATGGTTATATTTATAATGTCTTTTCCTCTGGATACGCTTCTATGCTCGTCGGAGAAATATTTCATAAGGGCGTCCGCCATTGTTCCGATAGTTTAGAGGCAGTTTCTAAGTTACCATGCGTAATTACGAGGGAAGTGACGTTACGACTGTTGAAGAGTATTACCCCAAATTTGTTTTTGTTTTTTTTTATTCCATACCTCGGGTTAATATCAAAATAAAAATAGCAACAAATATACATATTTACCAGTACCGATTATATTTACATACATTCAGGGTGACACAAGACAATTTTTGATAATCATTATTGTTTGCTGACTGTCACTGTTGAATAATTAGTCTTGAAACGGAAGTGTGTCAAAGTGACGTAACGTCTATTGTTCCCCAATTAATCCCAAACCGTATTTTTGCAATTGACAGATTCTTGAATGGCAGTTAGTCATCATGTGTAAATCGTACGTCTTTGCGCTTGAGGCACTGGACGAAGAGGAACTACTCAAACTGGCGTTGAGGCCTAAGTCGGAATGTTCTATCGGACAAGACCCTCCAGCAGACATACAACCCTATGTTTGTGACCACCGATTCTATAAACCTCAAAGGTCAGTGCTGTTTTGTTTCAAGTGACATGAGTTTAGGTAAAATGCTCACAACTTCCACCAACCGGATAAAACGTACCAACACACAAAACTATGTGTGACCTTAAACGTTTATAGTCTGATTGTCAGAAACTAGTGAGAACTAATCTTCCAAATGGTCGTCTATCTAAAAACAATAACAGAGGGCTGAGTAGCGTAAATTTTGCTCTCTCACTTGGTTCTACTGTGCGCTTAGGTAAATTATTCACAAGATTCCTCCAGCCGGATATAACGTACCAACACACAAAACTGTATGTAACCTTTACCGTTTATCGTCTGATTGATATCATTTAGTGAGAACTAATCAATAAAATGGCTATCTCAAAAACAATAGCAAAGAGTTGAGTGACATTAATCTAGTCCCTTCAATATGTCACCCTCCGTCACATAATGATAATCTTTCGAAGTGTACGAGGTCCTGAAATGTGCGGATTTTGTGGTCTTGTGGCATGACACTCGCCTTCATATTGGTAGGACCGGTTTCGAGTCCCGCTCTTTGCGATTGTGTAAGATGGAATTCTCTTTACCCCCATTCCCGCACCGCACTCAGGTGTGAAACGAGCACGTCGTCTCGGTCGCAAATAAATTGTAATATCGCCTTACATACAAAAATCTCGTCTTTGATGTAAGTGTTGCTGTCGGCTTAGGATCCGTTGTAAAGTACACCGAGTGCATAGTGCGCAGTTTCAAAGTGCATTCTATATATATGTAGAGCTTTAAATATGACATTCCATTAAATATCTTAGGTTTTTGAAAGGTGTTAATAATAACTAATCCTGTCAATCTGAGATTAAATTACTGCTGTACTCTAAATATATTCCTACCCAGAAATCATTTTCTTTTTTTTTTAAATTCCCTATTAAAGTATGGTCAAAAAGTCTTGCAAATGGAGACGCAAAGAGGAACATAGAAGTCAAATCATGGAGCAAGCCTGTCTGACCCAACCCGATGATGTGACGTTGCAAGTGCTTTTCCAAGGCAGAAGCTTCAAGAACATTTTCTGTCTCATTTGCAACGATGCGGTGATGACAATTCTTTTATTTTATCTCAAACTTGTTTTCTGCCAGTGACTTTCATTTTTTATGTTGCTGCTTTTGTTGTTGTTGTTGTTTTTGTTAATTGTGTTGTTGTTGCTGATTTTGTTGTTGTTATTTTGTGTTGTTGCTGTTTTATTGTTGTTGTAGTTGTTGCAGCTGGTATTTTCCTGCCACTAGTCATCCGCCTCCTACTCCTCCTTATCTCCCTCTCGCACACCCCATTCTTTGTCCTCTTCCTCCTCTTCTTTTCTTTCTTTCTTTATTTCCTCCTCCTCCCTCTTCTTCTTCTTCTTCTTCTTCTTCTTCTTTTTTTTCTTTTTCTTCTTCTTCTTCTTCTTCTTCTTCTTCTTCTTCTTCTTCTTCTTCTTCTTCTTCTTCTTCTTCTTCTTCTTCTTCTTCTTCTTCTCATCCTCCTCTTCCTTGTTCTCGTCCTCCATCCACCTCTCCTCCTTTCTCTGTGACAGACTTCTTTTCGAGAATAGCAGTTTCAATGGCAATAGCTATACATTCACCAAATGTTTCCCCTTGTACGTATGTCATCTCAGTCAACTATAAGAATAAAATAATTGTTTTGTATGATCTGTTGTCTGAGCATGGCTTTCTGATGTCCAAAAAGTCCGCCCATTCTTTTCGTCTCTTGACGGTATCATAATTCTCATCCATTCATCTCTGACCATTCTAGGATGTTTTTTGTACATAACTAGGCCTAGGTCTTACCCTTCTTCGTTTGCCCTCCATCTTGCACTGTATCACATCTTTCATCAGCGTGCATGGGTTTCGGCATATATGACCGAAAAAACTGAGTTTTTTCCTTTTTATTACATTTAATAGCTCTGGCATGACTTCCAGCTCTTCCAGTATGTTCTTATTTGTTCTTTTTTCCCTCCAGCATATCCTCATCATCCTTCTGTAAAACCACATTTCAGCAATGTTAATACGTTTCGTGTCTTTGTTCTTTAGGGTCCATCCTTCTGCGCCGTAGGTCATCACTGTCCACACCAACACTTTTACTAATTTTATTTTCAAATTTTGTCCTATGGATTTGTCTTCCCGTATTATTAATTAGAGAGGTCATTATTTTCTTTGCCATTGCAGTTCTGTTATTTATATTCATCAAGCAATCGTCATTTTGCGTTTTAGTGGATCCCAAATATTTAAAATGAGACACACCTTCATTCTCTTCGTTTTTAATGAGTATGGCTTGATCTTTAACTTCTCCGATTTGCATGTATTTTGTCTTTTTGGTCTTAAGTATTATTCCTTTAAGCTCACCTGAGTTGTTTAGATCATTAATGAAAGCCATTGCTTCTGTGTGGTTGTTAGAAAGGATTGCGGTGTCATCTGCATATCTGAGATTTGATATTTTTCGACCTCCTATTTTAATTCCAAAATTTTCAGCAGCTGCTTCTCTCATTATTTGTTCAGTGTATGTGCTGAATAGGTGTGGTGACAGAATGCAACTTTGTCTTACACCAGCTCTTATGTCTTATGACATTCGGTATGTTTGTTGTTCCACCGAATTCTAAGTTCTTGGTTTGTGTATAAAGATTGTGTGAGGGCAACAAGATGTAATGGGAAACCCATGTCGTGTAGGGTCTGAAACAGTTGTTCATGTTCAATACTGTCAAATGCTTTGTTGTAATCTATGATTAAAAGATGAGGTATTTTTTTGTGAATTTCATTTAGTTTTTCTATGATGACTTGAAGTGCGCAGAGCATGTCTCCAGTACCTCTTCCTGATCTGAAACCTGCCTGTCCCTCTGCTAGTTCTGTTTCTATTTTCAATACCTCTTCCTGATCTGAAACCTGCCTGTCCCTCTGCTAGTTCTGTTTCTATTTTAACGTTTAATCTTTCTAGGATGACACAGAGCATGGTTTTACTAGCATGACTAATGGGTGCTATGGTTCTGTAGTTGCTGCACTCCTTTGTGTCTTCTGATTTATGTAGCATTACAATTTCTTGTTGTTTCCATTCCTCTGACCATTGACATGTATCCCAGATCTTGTAGCATAGTGAGTGTAGGATCTTCACCGCATGTTCTCCATTCGCTTTTATAAGTTCTGCTGGGATGCTGTCCAATCCCGGAGATTTACCATTCTTTAGTCTTGCTAAAGCCTTTTCTATTTCGTGTATCAATGGTGCTGGCTCTTTTGGTTCTATGTTGTTTTGAAAGTTTATGTCCTTCGCCTGATGTGATTTGAACAGTTGTTCTCCGTACTCCTTCCATCGCATCATGATCTGTTCAGGATCTGTTAAAGTATGTCCTTGAGAGTCTTTGATTGTCAATTGGTTAGGCGTGAACTGTTTTTGTTTCAGTGTATTGATTTCATCATACAATTCCTTTGACAAATTGCAACGATCAAATAGATTTATGTTACGACATTCCCTTTTTAGCCAGGCTTGTTTATTTTCTTGATTTGTTTTGTGACATGTCCTTTCAGTTTTTGTATTTTGCCATTTGCCATAATTCTGACTTCTCTTTTACTGTCAGTTAGATTGATAGTTTCTTCGATTATCCATGGTAAAATGACTACCAGGCTCAATATCACTTGCTTTGTTCCAAGATTATCACGACACCCACTCATCAACTACTCGTATTCCCAATAGGCTTCAACAGTCATGACGCCACTTTCCTCGTAATGACACATGGTAACTTAGTAACTGGCTCTAAACTATCGGAAAAATGGCTGACACCCTTATGAAATATTTCTCCGACGAGCATAAAAGTGTATCCAGAGGAGAAAAACATTATAAATATGATCTTGTTTTGACTTTTATACATTCTGATCACATGACATATGAAAAGTTCTAGCCAGCATAAATAATGAAAAGTACCGATTTTTTGTTTGTTTGCTGGGCGACGTGACATCAGACTATTGAATCCAATTGGGAGCAAAAGTGTAATGTCGATAACTGGTTCCAATTTTATTGGTAGTCTAAAACCACTCTTCCGGCGGACTGAATACATACCTTGAATAAATGATCTTCTGGTTTCAGAGTGATTGCATCTTACTTTTTGGTATAAATATATGCCGGTCATCCTCCAATAAACATCATCCACCCTCGCTCTTTAACGTCCCTTAATCATCAGAATCTACCAAAACATCCTGCTACTACAGTAGTTATGCCACATTTGATTCGATACGTAACCTATTCCTTATCATTTAAATATACGGTTTCAATTATTTGGAACCAGAAAGGTAAAAGGTGTGACGTCACGCCTGTTTTTCCCTACAATGGCCACGAAAAAAAAACCCCATAAAGATTGAATCCCTTTCCTCCTCTCTTTCTAGGCGTGTTTGACCCTACCTGATACCGTACCGACAAACTTCCACCATTCCAATTCTTGTTCGGCGTCAAGAAGGATCACAGCTATGAAAGATCACATTCTGTCATCAATGCATTTTGTCAAAAAGATGAATGGATGGATCCTCAGGTATGAATCTGAGGAAAATTTTATTGGTTTTAATTTGAAACTCTTCCAAATCGGCTTCAACAGTCGTGACGTCACTTCCCTCATAATGACGCATAGTAACTTAGTAACTCGTTCTAAACTATCGGAACAATGGCGGACGCCCTTGTGAAATACTTCTCCGACGAGCTTAAAAGTGTATCCAGAGGAGAAAAGCATTATAAATATGATCATGTTTTGACTTTTATACATTCTGATCACACGACATGTGAAAAAGTTCAAGCCAGAATGAAGAATAAAAAGTACCGATTTTCTTTGTTTATAACCAAGCTACTCGTTGCTGGGCAGACGTGACATCAGACTATTGAATCCTATTCAATCAAAAACTACGAGAACGTCTCTATAGGTGCTATCTAGGAGTTTAAATCGTGCGCATATTTCTTCTTCGTTTTTCTAAATAGTGCTGCTCGAAACGCGAAGAAATAAATATAATGCGAAATTGAATGTAAGCTTCAATTTGATAAACGAAAACAGATAATGCGGATGTTTCGAGTTTCCCCTTTCTCAACAGAACAGGATGAAGTAAACACTACAGACGAATGAGATAATTGGGAGATAATCTATTAAATTAAAGGTTACTTAAGGTTACTGAACCCAGTCGAAATTTTAGATCTGCTAATTTAAATATCCTAAGGGAACCCCCAAAATCGTTAGTTTTTCATGAGAAATCCTTTGACCACCATGCCCCCCGACTGTGGAACTCCATCAGTATTGAAACTAAAAATGGTGAAAATCCACTTATCTTTAGAAAACGGTTAAAACTGAGCTTTTCTGTAGAGCATATAATTTGGACTCTTAATATGTACTTTATTATAATATATTATGTTATCATCGAATTTATGTGGTTTTTAACATGCCAATTCTATATTTGTATATCATACATGATGTGTTGATGTAAAGCGCCAGTGAGCAATTCTAAATTGGAACTAGGCGCTATATAAATTCATTATATCATTATTATTATAATAATTATAATTATAATTATAATTATAATTATAATAATAATAATAATTTTAATAATTATATATTATATATTATTATATTAATTATTATTATTATTATTATTATTATTATTACTTTCAAGTTCACATTGATATCTATTCTTTTTCTTTTTAACTATCTACATAAATTGGAATTAATTATATGATTGTGTCGTTAAATTATTTTACATATTACCTTTTTGACTTGTCCAAAACACAAGGAAGCGGTAAAGACGCAAAATAAACGACAAGAAAAAATAAAGATGATGATGATGATGATGATGATGATGATGATGATGATGATGATGATAATAATAATAATAATAATAAAATAATGTAATTTATTTTATAACATCTATCCCTTACAATATAGCTCTAGGAACACAATAATACATGGCATGCAATATACATTAATAAAATATATTATTTAAAAATAAATATTTTAAAAAATTACTCCATCACATTATAAACAACATTTAAAAGTTGAGAATACGGAATTATTATAAAATTGTCTATTAGGGTAGACATGTTCTATGAGTTGACACTACAAAAATGATGGAATTAAACCTATGGCATTTTATGAAGATTGTATAGCCAATCTTTTTCTACCTCATTTTATTATTAAAAAGCTCAATTGGCACTTTATGCATACCATCTAAATATAACAGAAAGAGATGATTATTTCATTTTCTTTTAAAAGCTTCAGAATTAGGAAAGTTAGAGCGCAGATTGAATTCACAGAATTCGACTCTATTGCAGCATAAAGTAAATCTCATGTCTATTAATTTTTTGTTACCTCTTTTGTGGTGCGCAAAAGATGTCGATCACACAATCTTAAATTACGAGATGGAATATAATCATTAAAAAATCCCCCAAAAAACATCAGATAGAAAAGAGAATAATCGTTTTTAGAGTTAAAACGTAGCATTGGAATTTTATAATCCATTTTAACTTTATTAGGCAACCAGTGAAGCTCATAAAACATTGTGGCTATGTGTTCTCTTTTTTTTTTCTTCTTTAAAAAATAATTCGTGCGGTTTGGTTATGTGAAAACTGTAGTTTCTTTAAAATATTATCAGATAGATTAAAAAGTATTGAATTTCAATTGTCAAGTCTAGAAAATATAAAAGAAGAGACTAATGTTTAAACGGACGTTTGGGATAAACTATTTGAAAATTGGGCAATTCTTCGTAATTCAAGAGAACGAAGTTTTACAAAGATAAGATACACATTCTTTCATAGACTGATTAAAATCAAACTAAATGCCAGGGTTACGGGCTTTATCCGAAAAAGGAATTATTTCATTTTGATGATGATGATGATGATGATGATGATGATGATGATGATGATGAAAATAATAATAATATTAATAATTGCAATAGTGATAATAATAATAATAATAATAATAATAATAATAATAATAATAATAATAATAATAATAATAATAATAATAATAATAATAATAATGATAATAATAATATAATAATTATATAAATAGTGATAATACTAATGATGATAATAATAATGATAATAATAATGATAATAATAATAAAAATAATAATAATAATAATAATAACAATAATGTTACAATATTATTATTATTATTACTATTATTATTATGACTATTATTATTATTATTATTATTATTATTATTATATTATTATTATTATTATTATTATTATTATTATTATTGTTGTTATTATTATCACTATTATTATTATTATTATTATTATTATTATTATTATTATTATTATTATTATTATTATTATTATTATTATTATTGTTATTATTATCATTATTATTATTATTATTTGCATTGCTGTATTATTGATTTTACTTACTTTAATTTGTTGATTGGAAATCTTTTAAACATGTATGAGTTATATTGGCAATTGCCTAAAATAAAACTTTGAATTGAGTATAATTATGTGAACATGTATTTCAATCGACACTCACAATGATTTTAAGTAATTAACTCCATTTGTTCATGTAGCAAATTCTAGCAACTCCTCCCCCCCTCCCCCCCCCGCCCCCGCCTCCTCCACCCTTTACCTTGGATGTAAAACTGATCAAAACTTCTCTCCCCATCAATACACCCACTGAGTCTATATAAACTTATCAAAGAAACATACCTGTAAATATTATGACCCAAGGTGTAAATGACTCGATAAAGACTTTCACATTAACATTCAGCATAGTGGAAAGTCTGCGTACCCGACGTCCACGTTTCCGGTTTAAAACGCATCGTAAATCTTAAAGATCGCAGAATATTGATTAAAAGATTGTATATTATGGTCATTGTAAAATTGATCTAGGTACATTAAAAAATCTTGTTGTCTTGCATCAGATGGATAAAAATGTTAACGAACTGGTTAATTTTCATTGTGGAAAGTAGTCTGGTTTTATATGTAGATGACACACACACACACACACACACACACACACACACACACTCACACAGGCACGCACAAAGATCTAATATTTCATTAATATAGGTTCATGTAGTTTTTTTCATTTATCGATTTACCAACAAATTTACTTATACCATTTTAGGGGAAGTGCAGACAGTTGGTTTGCACCAAAGGCAAAGTTCTCAACTCAAACAGTTGTGAACCTGCTTTGGCCATTATCAAAGGTTTGCCATACAGGTTTCAGATTCTTCTCGTTGCTCAAGGTCATTATAAGAACCAACGTTCAACTTACTATGAATTAAGTAAGGAGGAGGTCAAGACAATAATATACAATCAGGTAAGCTACATTAAGATCACCATTTGAGGAATTCATCTAACGCATATGTTTTAAAATCCAGAACCTGTATATAATTTATAGTTTTTTTCATGTGTGAGTAAGACGTTTAATGTGGTGAGTAAGTAAAGTGTTCCTTGAAATATTATCACCGCTTTCAATCATAATATATAATAAGTGACTCCAATCTGGAATATTACCAGACGACTGGAAACAAGCAAATATCATGGCTATTTATAAAAAGGGCAACATCATCATCATCATCATCGTCATCATCATCATCATCATCATCATCATCATCATCATCATTACCAGCATCAATACTATTATCATTATCAATTTGAAACTTTAAAATTGTTGTATCTATGTTATTTGCCGAGTCCAAAATTTCTCCCACAGGTAAAACAACTGATATTACAAGCCGCAGATCAGTTTCGTATACAATTGGAAGTTGTTTTTAAACCACAATCATTTGGTTCAGAGCCTGATTTTATCACCAGAGGAGACGGAAATAAACGTCAGGATGTGTTTATGTTGCCCGAATCAGTCTGGATAAATGCGTACACAATCGCAAACAAAATGAAATCCAGAGATACAATCGAAACCATGATATTGGACATGTATCGCAGTCCCAGCTTTAATATTTCCATTGGAGATAATTATCATACTTTATACGAAACATATTTTATCTATGATTATAACGAGGAACTGAGAAATAGGAAACCATGTACACTATATTCAAGAGAGATCTGTTTATCCGGAGGTGGCGTGGGAATGGTTTTAGATAACAAAGATAATACTTCTGATGATAAACATAAACCTATTCATATAGTAAGAGATTTTTTAAAGATTGAGTTCATTGATGTACGTCCGCATTTGACTTGCCCATATACCGAACTATCAGTTGAGGAGGTGAAACTAGAGGAGTTTATCGAGGTCTGGCCCATCCCCCATGTCATTAAAATTATGCTCAGTTTTAGAGAGAGTTCACCTATACAAATAACCAAATCTTTTGAAATAAACCAAGTACATCTTAGAAAAGATGGATCGATTCACGTTTGTCATGAACTATTGCTGAAATTAACAACTACACAAAGTAGGAGCTCCAGTGTGTTAAATACTGTCCAATACCTTTTAACAATCATATGCGTTTCGGCGTCATTGTTCTGTATTTTAGCCACCATTATAACATACTCTCTGTTTTCAAGTATTCGAAACGTGGCTGGTTATAACATCCTTGGTTTAAGTTCAAGCCTCTTCGTCGCACAGATGCTTCTCATGGTTGCAAACATTATGTAAGTTATACAAATACATATGATCTTTTAGGTAGATGATACCATGCCTCTCCCTGTGATACCTATCATAGCAATAGTTAATAGGATTCAATAGTCTGATGTCACGTCCGCCCTGCATCGAGCAGTTTGGTTCTAAACAAAGAAAATCGGTACTTTTATTCCTCATGCTAGCTAAAACTTTTTTACATGTCATGTGATCAGAATATATATAAAAGTCAAAGCATGATCAGATTTATAATGTTTTTCCCCTCTGGATACACTTTTATGCTCGTCGGAGAAGTATTTCATAAGGGCATCCGCTATTGTTCCGATAGTTTAGAACCAGTTGCCTATGCTTCATTACGAGGGAAGTGACGCCACGTGACTGTTGAAACCTATTCTAGCCGTTTTATCATTACATAAGGCACTTAACATTCATGCCTTACTCGGCTAATGTGGAAATGTTTACCCGTTTTCGTCATAGGGAATAATATAAGACTATTATTTAAAAAGACAACAACTGATGACTGTTAAAACCAAATTCAGTCAGTTTCTTTCAAGAGGAAGGGGGTATTATTTATTCATATTTATTGGACTACTATACAGGTATACAGATAAGAAAAAAAATTAACGTCAAAGAACATGATTTGGAGTTAAAATTGTATAGGACTCAATCCTTTTTTGACAACGCAACGTATGCGAAAGGGTGCTTCTTTTTTACGAAACCCGCCGAAACCGAGAAAGTTATCGGAAGTAGGCAGCAGTGGGTTCTGAACATGGGACTCAGACCATTTGGGAGTTAACCTGGGACTGGGTTTCAGCGGGTTTCGTAAAAAAGAAATTACTATTTTTACGAAACCCGACAATATCCGACAAATTTATGGGAAGTAGGCAACAGTGGAGAGTGAACCAGAGACTCAGGGCAGTGTACACCAGTGGGGAGTGAACCTGAGACTATGGTTTTCGGCGGGTTTCGTAAAAAGAAAACACCGCTTCTCACAACTGATAAATCTATGGAACTTTGAGTTATGATCTTACTCTCGCCCTCCCATCTCCCCGATACACCTACCTCTCCGAATGTGTTTGGTAGTGTGTTTTATTGAGGCATTTTTTTCCTCTTTAAAGAAAAGCAAGACATTGTTTAAACTATTTGGTTATTCGTGTATCAGATTGTCCGTTTATGAATGGTTTCATATGATTAATAGGCTTCAACAGTCGTGACGTCACTTCCCTCGTAATGACGCATAGTAACTTAGTAACTGGTTTTAAACTATCGGAACAATGGCCCTTATAAAATACTGCTCCGACGAGCTTAAACGTGTATCCAGAGGAGAAAAATATAAACCTGATCGTGTTTTGACTTGTATATAATCTGATCACATGACATGTGAAAAAGTTCTAGCCAGCATGAATAATAAAAAGTACCGATTTTCTTTGTTTAGAACCAAGCTGCTCGTTGCTGGGCTGCCGTGACATCAGACTGTTGAATCCTATTATTTGATTGCCTTTTTGTTTATTAATAATTAGTCTCTTTATATCAGATCTGACTACTACTACTACAAACATTTCGTAGTTCTACGAATTTTTGGCTTCAATCATAGAGCTGTATAAAGATATTAGATTCAATAAGACTTGTTGAAAATTAAGGCTTAGTGCGACAGCACATACATTTAACAATTGGATTCAATAGTCTGATGTCACGTCCGCCCAGCAACAAGCAGCTGGTTCTAAACAAAGAAAATCGGTTCTTTTTCTTTCTTCATCCTGGCTAGAACTTTTTCACGCGTCGTGTGATCAGAATGTATAAAAGTCAAAACATAATCAGATTTATAATGATTTTCTCCTCTGGATACACTTTTATGCTCGTAGGAGAAGTATTTCATCAGGGCGTCCTCCATTGTTCCGATAGTTTAGAACCAGCTACTAAGTTACTATGCGTCATTACGAGGGAAGTGACGTCACAACTATTGAAGCCTATCTGAAGCGTTATAGGTATAACCTTGAAAGGAGAGATTGGTTTAAAACAAAGTAAGCTGCGGTGCCCACTAGTATTTCCACCCTGAAAACTACGAACTTTTACAACAACATGTAGTAAATAAATAGCAATGTAAAATTGAATGTAAGCTTCAATTTAATATACGAAAACAGATGAAATGGACGTTTCGGGTTTCCCCTTTATCAACAAAACAGGATGAATGAAACACTACAGACGAATGAGATAATGAGGCAGTGGCGTTGTTAAGACGAATAAACACAAATTTTGATGGGCAGGAAATAGTATGCTACTTTGTAATGAAGCATGAATTGTAATACAGCCATACCTAATATTTATGAAAGGTGCGCAATTAATTAAGCCAAAAGGGGGGAAGCGGGGAAAATGAAATGAAGCTTAGATACATTCAATTTCGCATTGATATTTATTTCCTCGAGCTCCGAGCAGCAACATTTACAATAGCAAGTTGATAGGCAGGTCTGCTTAAGATACATACATGCAACATTTATTTATCTTTTCATTTCTAACAATTATTAACAGTGTCGGTGCATGACATAATTAGTCGGAAGGTGAACAATTTGGATTTGCATGATTTGTTTTGCATGTCCCGAAAGAATATGCTCACCAAAGCATTTTAATCTTTATTTGAAGTAAATCGGGTGATTTTTCACGAAGTTATATGGTCAGATGTTAGGAAAGGTATCGAGCAACTTTTCTCAAATTACATACTTTTTCAACTTGAGTATCTGTAAAAAAAATTTAGAAGTGAAATTAAGCTTTGATATTTCCCGAAGATGTACAAGAAGGGTTGATTTAATCATTTATGACAAGAACTCATTTTGGATTTTTTAAAATTGAGCTTCTAACTAAACTTTGCATATCTCAGTTCAAACCTTTTCACCATTCGATTGATTATGACATTCACTGTAACCATCTATATGTATTAAGTACAAACGCAAGTTCTGTCCACAGCCCCGGCCCCAGCGTGTTGTGTACCGTCATGGGCGTCATCACGCACTACTTCTGGCTTGTCATGTTTATATGGACGTTCCTGTGTTGTTTTCAGATGCTGCGTGTGTTCACGGCAATCCAAGCCCGGTCCATGTAAGTCAACAAGATAATATTAATGCTGTGCGTTTAGAAAAAAAAATACAACATATAGTCTTGTGCGGCTATGTGGTCTAGTGGTATCACACTCGCTTTCGGATCGGAAGGTCCTGGGTTCGAACCTCGCGCTCAGCGCATAGTTGAGTCCTTGAAAAAGGCTCTTTACTCACATTCTCTCACCGTACTCAGGTGTAAAATGAGTACCTGGCCGTTAACAGCGTTGTCTTTGTCCGAAAAATTGTAATATCGCCTAACAGGCGTTATGTCCCGTCCTACGTGTTAAATGTTGCTGTTGACCAGCGACCCCTTGTAAAGAGGTTTGAGCACATTTATTGGATATTGCGCTATATTAAAAAAAAGCTCATTTAAAAAATGAAGGCTCATTTAAATATAGTCTGATTTATACAATTTAGTGAGATCTACTCCTAAAAATTTCTGGTTAAAACAACAACAAAGAGCTGAGTGACGTCGATTTCGTTCCTTCTATTGATGTTATACGTTTTGTTTTTTAAAAAAAACCTCACATATCCGCCAGCCGAATAAAACGTACCAACATTCAAAACTACATTTAACATTAAACCTTTATAGATAGTTCGAAGATGACGTCACTCAGGTCTTTGTTGTTGTTTTTTTTTGCCATCCGCGTTTATGAGTAATGCTCCCTGAACTGTATTAACCTGACTATAAACGTTCATGGATACACACAGTTTTGTGTGTTGGTCCGTTATACTTCCGGATGGCAATGTTATGAGCTTCTTAGCCAAACACATACTACCTATACATTCATTTTTACATCGCGGTTATTCCCAGTTTTACCATGGCCAATGTTTTTCACAATGCTAAATTATTTCAGGTCATTTGGACTATAGTTTCAGTTTATACAGTACACGTTGCCTGTGAGACTCCAATCTTACAATAATCATCATTGCTGATATCAAAACAGGAGGGGCGATTCGAATCCCGGTCTGAGCGACCCATAGTTGATTCCTTGGAAAAAACTTCTTTGCCCACTAGGTGTAAAATGAGTACATGACTGTTAACAGCGTTGTCTCTGTTGGAAAAAAAATGTACTTTCGCCTAACAGGCGTCACGTCTCGGCCTAAATGTTAAGTTTTGCTGTTGGCTAGGGGCCCCTAGAACATTTGGTGGATATTACACTATATATATAAAGCATAATATTGTTTGTATATTTTTTCAAGTTATTCTTAATCCAGGTTTATAAAAAAAACCCGAAAAACAACGGAACTTTTGCGTGGGCGAATCAATGTAACTTTGGTACCAGCAAATTTGGCAGTGTGCACCTGATTCTCATTTGTGTGAATAAAGGCAAGCGGTACATGAACAGAAAGAAAAATGTGTCGTCTTCTTAAATATATAATATACCCAGTACCACTTGATAAATATAATAATAATAAAAAAACAAACAGCCTAGTTTCCTTTGTAAATGACTATATGAGAGGAGAAAATCGACAATATTTATAAACTACACTTTTAATTTCCTGAAATAGATTTTTTAAGAAATTCAATCCTGATTTAGAATTTTCTTTTAGCCGTTTAACCCGAATGGTATGTAAATTACTTGGCCATGTTTAGGGACTTTGGATCATCGCTATCCCTAACCTCTGTCTCCAGGTCCAGTCGCAAGCTTGATGTCGCGAAGTCAATGGCTATGAACACGGCCGTGTCTCTCTTGGTGCCTGCTTTGTTTATCATTGTTGTCATAGTAACCAATGTTATTATGTACGGCAAGTCTCGGGTCGGATATGGTTATTACACTTGTAGTACGGACAATGGTGAGTAGTTCTCAGTCATTTCTCCTTCTATGCGGCAGTATGGTCTAGTTGTATGGCGCTCGCCTTCGAATCGGTAGGTCATATATTCGAATCCCCCTCTGAGTGGCGCATAATTGAGTTCTTGAAAAAGAGCTCTTTACTCACATTCTCTCACCGTACTCAGGTGTAAAATGAATCTCTGGCTGTTCACAACATTGTCTCTGCCGGAAAATAAAATTATAATAACGCCCAACAGGCGTCCTGTCTCGTCCTATATGCTAAGTACTACTGTAGGCTATGGACCCCTTGTAAAGCGCTTTCAGCACGTTTAGTCGATATTGCGCTGAATAAATGCCCTGCCTAGTTTATATTTCTTCAACTTCATATCCAGTTTTGCGGTCTATCTATAAGACCTTCACCTTGTGATATGTAGATCGTGGGTTTGAGTCCGATGTGGGTGGTGCAAAGTTTAGTCCTTGGGAAATATTTTGTTATTCTTTTTTCTTACCATACCCAGGTATAAATGGGTACGTGGCGGTAAGAGTACTGTCCCTGTCTCTTAAAGTAAAAAAAAAAAAGATCCATCTTGGATTAACTAAGACGAATTCCATGTCAGTGGTGTGGTTATGCTGGTTGATTATTTATCAAAGTGTGAGGCTATGTGGTCTTGTTGTATAACACTCGCTTTCGGATCGGAAGGTCCTGGGTTCGAACCTCGCTCGGCGCATAGTTGAGTCCTTGGAAAAGGCTCTTTACTCATATTCTTTCACCGTACTCAGGTGTAAAATGAGGACCTGGTTGTTAACAGTGTTGTCTCTGTCCGAAAATTTGTAATATCGCCTAGTAGGCGCCATGTCCCGTCCTAAATGTTAAGTGTAGCTGTTGGCTAGGGACCCCTAGTAAAGCGCTTTGAGCACGTTTAGTGGATATTGCGCTATAAAAAGCTCAATTTCTTTCTTCTTTCTTCTTCAAAGTTTCACTGTTTTCGTAAATATTATTGTTTGTTATATTTTGACATGACATTTATTTGGTACGTCACTGCTTTATGGTTTAACAGGAAAGAATCGATTTAAAGTGACTGGTAATTTTTTTTTTAAGTTCGGGCATTTTCGCCTGGAATTTCAAATGTAACGATTTTATCTGAGATTCCAATGTAATCAGTATTGTTTTCTTACTCGTTCGTTTAATGAATCATTGATGATATTTCTAAATTACTTTAAACTGTTTATATCAGAAGATTTTAGAGGACACATTCCCAATTTAAGCCTTAAGCCATATAGGGAATGAGATTAGAGGAAGAGTAGGTTCCCTTGATTGGACGTCACCTTACAGAGAGAACGTCAAAATGGTTTTGCGCATGCGTCTCTCTCGTCCTCGTCGCTTTCGGTGAAGTGTCTCATGCCTCACAACCAACATGACGTTCTCTCTCTAATTACTTTTCGTGACTTCCAATCAAGGGACGCTACTCTTCCGCTAATCTCATTCCCTATTACGTAATTTTATGTATTTTATATTATGTTATGTTTTTGTTATGCTATGTTTTGACAACGCTTTTATGTGCGTGGTGAGATATTATCACTCTTTTAAAAAATAGCAAGATATAGATCTACGGCTATGTGGTCTTGTGGTATGACACTCACTTTCGGATCGGAAGGTCCTGGGTTCGAGTCTCGCTCGGCGCATAGTTGAGTCCTTGGAGAAAGCTCTTTACTCATATTCTCTCACCGTACTCAGGTGTTAAATGAGTACCTGGCCGTTAACAGCGTTCTGTCCGAAAAAAAATTGTAACATCGCCTAACAGGCGAAATTTAAATGTTGCTGTTGGCCAGGGGCCGCTTGTAAAGCGCTTTGAGCACATTTAGTGGATATTGCCCTATATAAAAGCTCATTTTAAAAAAAAAACAACAAAAAAACAAAACAACAAAAAAAAAAAAACAAAAAAAAACAAGTGTGTATGAAAGGTGCCATACAAAGCAAGAAAGGAAAACAGTAGAAAAAAAAAAACATCTCGAAAAATCAGTCTACCTCGACTGGGGATCGAACCCCAGACCTTCTTCTTCTTCTTCTTCTTCTTCTTTTTCGTTCCTCTGATGGACATCTATGGCTGCAGTCCGATATCTGCTATGAAGTCTGTGGTCCGCTTTAGGTCCTCAGCCTCACCATAGAGCTTTATGTTGAGTGTTGTAGGGGTGACCCAGTGGTTCGAACGTTGCACGTTGTATAATGGGCAATCCATAAGCACATGTAAAGTGGTTTCATGGTCGGTTCCACATGGGCAAAAAGGGGTTGTTCCAATACCTAGCTTTGTAAACACATGTCCTCTTAATCTAGTGTGTCCTGTTCGGAGGCGGAATAGGGTGACTTGGCTACTTCGCTGAATGGCATGGATTGGATCCTGCTTGATGTGTTCCAGGTGTGTGTCATTCCTTTCTTTGTCTATTTTTAGCTTTATTATTTTCTTTTGCTGATGGTAAGTGATTGACGACTTCGGTTGTTCCTTTTGGGCTCCTTCTTTGGCCATTACGGTAATCAGAGGGTCTGGGCTTCGATCTCTGTCGAGGTAGACTGATTTTTTGGGATGTTTTTTTTTCTTCTGTTTTTCTTTCTTGCTTTGTCTGGCACCTTGCATACACACTTGTTCAGATCGTTATCTTACACTGGTGTCTGCTCCTTAATTTAATTTCTTAATTTGATATTTAAAAAAAAAACAGTGTTCAGATAAGTGGAATGGTCCATGCTCATCATCATCATCATCAAGTGCCAGGCCTGTTGTAGACATCATGTCCCTCCAACGATATCTGTCCTCAGATCTTCTCAATAGCTCGATTCCTGTTCTGCCTCCACCAATCCATCCGTCCAGATTGTCAATATAATCTATCCTCTGTCCCCCTCTTCTTTTCTTCCCAGCAACTTTACCCGTAAGTACAATCTTTTCAATTCTCATGCTCATACCATGGTCTAAATCTTTTTTTTTTCTACCACATCAACAGTATTCACTATCTACGGACCTCTTCTTTTCATCCTCACCTGCAACATTATCTTCTTTATCATCGTCGTCGTCAAAATCTGGAAAGCCCGGGCAATGCAAGACACTGCCGAGATGAAGAGAGATTTTATCAGCTACATCAAACTGTCTACCTTGACTGGAATGTTTTGGATACTGGTAATTCTGGGAGAAGTCTTCATGAATGATATTATAAGGTACATATCGACACATGTAGTAGTAGTAGTAGTAGTAGTAGTAGTAGTAGTAGTAGTAGTAGTAGTAGTAGTAGTAGTAGTAGTAGTAGTAGTAGCGTATGGCTACACCTCCAAATGTATTTCGTCAACCCAGCTTCTAAAGTCTTCCTCCGTCCTAAGGATGGTTTTGTAGCCACCTTCAAGTTTAGTGACTGGACAGTGGATGACGATGTGATTGCTGATCTCTGGGGCTGCCTGACATTTCTGGCAGGTATCACTGTTTCCAAGTTTCCATCTGCACATATTTGATGCAGTACTGCCATGTCCAGTTAAGAGGCGGTTTGAGGAAATCCAGTATTTCCTGGCGTTATTGAATACAGGCACTCTTTTGGTTGGATCTTTAATTCGACACATGAGAGTAGTTCTTCAGAGCAGAGGCCCTCTAGGTCATGAAGTTTAAGTTCGGCTATGTGTTCATGTGGTATGACAATTGCTTTCGGATCGGAAGGTCCTGGGTTCGACCCTCACTCGGCACATATTTGAGTCCTTGAAAAAGGCTCTTTACTCACATTCTCTCACCGTACTAAGGTGTAAAATTAAATGAATACCTGGCCGGTTATAGCGTTGTCTGTCAGAAAAATTTCAATATCGCCTAACAGGCGTCATGTGTCGTTCTACCTGTTATGTGTTGCTGTTGGTCAGGGACCCCTTGTAAAGCGCTTTGAGCACATTTAGTGGATATTGCGCTAAATAACAGCTCAATTTAATTTAAATGCGGCTATGTGGTCCGCGTGCATTAGGCGTGTGACCTGTTGGTCAAGGGTTCAACTCGCACTGTTATTAGTGCCAAATTGAGTCCTTATAAAAGGCTCTTTACTCAATTTTTCATCAAAACTCAAGTGCGAAAAGATTACTGAGAGGAAACAGTGATGTTTCAGTTGGATGGAACAAAAGATAACAGCACCTTACAGGCGTCAGCCTATATAGTAAGTGTTGCTTTTGGTTTCGGTCTCTTGTAACATTTAAGTGGAGCAATTATTGACTTTCTGCCAATTATTATTGCATTTCCACTGTACAATTTTATAATTTTTTTGTCAAAGTAATTACGTTATAAAATTCTTATAATTGGAATAGTGATTTACTTACAGCCTCGTCCAAATAGCGGTTCACAAAATTCATTTACAATTGCAAAAACATTTAAGAATTAAACCTACATTTTAAAAAAAAAATGACTAACTGACCTAGGTGACCTTATCTTTGAAGAATGGCCCTCAAAAAGAATCACCCCCCCCCCCCCCCCTCCACCGTCAAAAACTCGTCGGATATTACATACGCGTCTTTGAACATTTTCCATGGGTATAACCTGACAATCACATAAAGGATTCCAAAATACCAGTTCGAAATTATAAAACACTTCTTTACAATACTTTCATGAAGTATTGCAATTGTATTAATACAAAAACACCTAGATAAATATTTCCTTTATTGGTAAATGTTGAAATTTGTAAAACAAAATCAAGTCGTTGATCACAGATATTATCGAATCTCTTTCGGAATATATTCAATATTAAGTGTTTGATTCATCAACGTTTACTTTGTATGAATGCATTGGGTTGGAACTCACAGTGTGCAAGACTTTATATTTTGATATATTATTGCAAGTTAGCGGAACTGTTCTGCAATTCACAATTAGATTACAAATAATTTTGTAAGATTAATTGATTCAATATCGAGGCATAAATCTATGTATCATCAGCAAAAAAATGCATTTAGAATCAATATTATCAAGCACAAGTAGAGATAATAAACAAAAGAGTACTCAAAACACTTTCCTGTTGAATTCTAGATGAAAGTAATGAAAAAAAATGAATATAACAGCTTAAATAAAGAACAAAATACCAAACACGAAATATTTAGGGGACCCTTCTTCACCAACCAATAAAACCAATAAAAACTTTATCACA
>NC_088362.1:46129193-46134193 GCF_034508935.2 Berghia stephanieae
TTTCGTTCGTTTTGTGTGCAGTATACGATATTCTCTGCATCCTTCTCAAGCATCACATTTCAAAAGCTTCAATGTTCTTTTGTGTTTCTGCATTTGTAGTCCAGCTTTCGCATCCGTATAACAAGATTGGCCACACGTAGCACTTCAAGACTCGGAATCTAATCCCGAACGACATCTGTTTGTTTTCAAAATGTTTCCCAGGTCCATGAAGGCCTGTTTGGCTTGAGTTATTCTTGCTCGTATGTCTCGGTTACATCTTCCATCTGTTGTCACTATTGAACCTAGGTATTTAAAACTTTCTACGTTGGTAAGTTGCTCGCCGTGAATCGTTATATTGCAGGTGTTGTTGTTTTCGGGGTTTTTCTGTATTACCATGCATTCCGTTTTGGAGATATTCACTTCCATTCCCTTGGCTTCACTATCTACTACCACTTTGTCAACAATCTTTTGAAGTTGGATTTCTGATGTTGCAATGAGTACCGTATCGTCTGCGTATCTTATATTATTTATGTTGTGACCTCCTACTTTTATTCCCTCCATATTAGTTATGCCCCTCATGATTGTTTCTTGGTATATATTAAACAGATCTGGTGAGGCAACACACCCTTGACCGACTCCTTTCTTAATAGGAATGGAATTTCCTGTAGAGTTTCCGATTTTGATAGATGCCTGCTGGGTGTAGTATAATGTTTGCATGAGTCTGAGGTCTTTCTCATCAGCGCCAATGGAGTGCAGTTGTTTTAGTATTTCTTCGTGGCGTACTCTATCAAAAGCTTTTTTGTAGTCGACAAAACAGAGGTATAGTGGGGTCTGAACCTGTATAGCTCTTTCACTTAAAACACGGAGGAGGTATATTGCGTTCCTTGTCCCTCTGTCAGGTTGGAATCCATATTGTTCTTCTGCGATTTCGGGGTTAATCTTATTCCTTAGCCTGTTGATAATTATACGCAACAGTATTTTGTTGATGTGTTGCCTGATTGCATACCGTGTTAAACGCAAATTAATGCCAAATTATTATTGCTCAATTGCATACCGTATTAAACGGAATGAAAAGGTATTTAAAAAAATATATTTTTGACAGGTATGTCATCGATACTTTTCAAATGTTAGTTCCATTGTAATTAACGTATACTTATTTGCAAGTCTGATAACCTAAATTGTTATGGTCTCATTGTTAAAATGGAAAAAAAAACTCTCAAAGCAACGTAAACTACTCTCCATTACAACAATGTTTAAACCAGCCCATAATTGCTTCCCGTTATAAGACCTGCAAATGTGTTCACGTCGACTGTAATCATAAAGGAATCATTTCATTTGAAATGAATATGAGATTTTGTACTAGTCGTGGTGGCATCTGAAAAATGCAATGGAATTGTGTAATCAAAGTGTGAACTTATTTCAAAATTACAGTCGACTACGCTTGTAGCGATGTCGTCGGGGGACCAGAAAAAAGATCGCTACATCCGAAGTTCGCTACAGCCGTTGGAAGAAAATTCATGGGAAATAATTCCGACTATTCAACTTCGTTGTTGAGTTACTGCCCTTATCTTGACAAAAATTAGTCGTGACCACTGTTGACAAATATTAGGTTGTTTTTTTTTTGTTTGTTTTTTTTTTGTTTGTTTGTTTTTTTAGTTTTTATTTTTTATTTATTTATTTTTTGTCTTTTTTAAAAAGAACTCCTCCTTGTAGCGCTCTTTCAATTTCATTATTCCCGATACTCCAAACTCAGATGCGGCATTCTTTTGATTTTTTTCCGTTCTCAATTGCACCAATCAGTTCTATTTTTCTCTTCAAAGAAAGCACAACGCGTTTTCCTCCTGTCGCCATTAAGTCGAGTTGTAGTTGTAGTCTGTGGTTGAGGCAACACACTTAATACACTGTTCACTAGACTACAACACACGCGAGACAGCACACAATGGAACTTGGCAAAGTGAGAGAGGTATATATCTTGTGAAAGAATAGAGTGAGAGTTCGTTTCGCTCTACTCTGACGCAACACGCAAGACAAGCAGCACATATTATATCAGTGGTACGTTACACACACAAAGTGTATTGTATGTGTTGTATTGACACAGGCGCTTGGCGAAGTGAGAGAAGCAGTGACATCGTTACAACCGTTATATTTTTACTATAAAGTATTATGGTCGGGGATAAGAATACGCATCACTATAACCGTCACGACGGATGTAGCGAAGTCATTACAACCGTTTGTATTTTATTGAGTTTGTGTGACATGGGTGCCTGTTCTACAGAAAAAGATCGTTAGTTCCGAAGATCGCTACAACCGACTTCGCTACAAGTGGAGTGAACTGTAAATAGTTTTAGGCATAAATTTAGGTATTCCACCTATCTATGTTTAATTGCATCTCATTAGAATTGTAAGTTTCAGCTTAGTGAAATTGTGATAATTATATTAAATGTGCAATAAATGTCCAAAATCTTCACATTTATGCGTTGCCATGCGATTTATTATTATAATTGATCAAAGAAAATCAAGTAACATGAAGTCTTGGAGGCGATGATAGATGTCTACAATCAATGTCACTTAAAATTGTGAAGGAAATAGACCTTGGATTCAATCCGACCTTCAACCAAACAAAGAAGACACAAAATACTCATCTATACCCAGGTCATTGAGGTAATTTGTAAACAGTGGATTACCAAAGGACGTAACGCCTGGAGCAGAATTTTGTCACCCATTTAGTCATATTAATTGTTCAACATCGTTTGCTTTTGTTACAAAGCGATGCAAGGTAGCATTGAACTACCGAAACCACCAATTTGGAAACTACGTTATCATATTCCTTTTTTCAAAGCGTTCAATGACCCATGACCACTTGAAGGACAGCTATGTGGTTTAGTCGTATGCCATTCGCAAGAAAAGTACCAGAAGAGAATAGAGAATATAAACTTCGCTGCGATGGGGGCTCGAACCCACGACCTTACTGTTACGACAACTCCGCTTGGCCGCGAGAGGGACGCTATACTGTTGACGCCATCCACCAATCCGTATATAGCGTCCCTCTCGCGGCCAGGCGGAGTTGTCACAGTAAAATTGTGGGTTAGAGCCCCAATCGCCGCGAAGTTCTTTTCTCTACTGTCCTCTTGCATTTTTCTACTCACTTCATTTCCTGTTATTATCAACATAAGTGCCTGCTCCACTCACTTTTCAGAAACTAATATAGAGATACTAAGCTGTTAGAAGCTGTGGAATGTATAGAGTATGAAAGAATATGAATATAACAACTTCGAAATACCATGTTTGTATTTTTGTTCTCCATCGAAGCTGTTATATTCATTTTTTCTGTAAAGCGCTTTGAGCACGTTTAGCTCATTTTTTTTTACATTAGGTTATCGAAGATAAAATATAAACTTATATTATCATCCTGATTTTTAAAAATGTGTGAATACGTGAGTACAGTATAATGATTTCCAAGAGTAACAAAAAAAAAAAAAATGAAGTGAGTAGAAAAGTGACAGAAGACAATAGAGAATAAAAACTTTGCAATGATGTGGATTCGAACTCAAGTCCCGACTGCTACGGCAACTCCGTCTGGCCACGAAAGGGACGCTTTACAGTCGACGGCACCCATTACTCTAAGTATAATGAACACATTTTCAAGACACTTTCTATGTTAAGCATGAGGTCTGAGGTTTGATCCCCAGTCGAGGCAATCTGATTCTTCAGAATTATTTTTTCTTGTATTTTTGTTTGTTTGTTTGGACACTGTTTCATAACTACTTTCCAGATTTCTAAAACCCATATTATTTGCTATTGATAATGTTAATTCAAGCTTATTTTAAGAAAAGACAAGATACAAGAATTAATTTTTCAACCATCAAATTTGGATACTTATTTGTTTTCTGTCAATTGATCTAAAGATTTGAACAATACTGTCCACACATCGGAGACATAATATCTTGAAAACCGGAGCCTTTCATTTCGCGCAATATCCACTAAATGTGCTCAAAACGCTTTACAAGTGGTTCCTAGCCAAAAGCAACACTTTACATCTAGGACCTGACATGACTATTATACTTTTTAAAAAGACAGACATAACGCTGTTAACGGCCAGATACTCATTTTACGCCTGGCTACGGTGAGAGAATAGACTCAACCATGCACCGCTCAGAGCTGGACTCGAACCTTAGTCATCGTTAACCTATAGACAGTATGCGCTTGTCTGAGAAGCTCACAATATTGCCATCCGGAAGTATAATGGACCAACACACAAAACTCTGTGTAACCATGAACGTTTATAGTCCGGTTAATACAGTTTAGTGAGAATTACTCATAGACGTGGATGGCAAAAAACAATAACAAAGACCCGAGTGACGTCAACTTCATTCTATCTATAGCCCCACACTGACCAAAAAATCATGTCCGAAGACAAGTCTTTGGTCACAAAAGAAAACAAATCGGCTTAGAAGGTCACAACATTGCCATCGGGAAGTATAACGGACCAACACACAAAACTATGTGTAACCTTAAACGTTTATAGTCTGATTAAAACAGTTTAGTGAGAATTACTCATAAACGCGGATGGCAATAAACAATAAAAAAGACATGAGTGAGTCAACATCGAACTATCTATACGCTGCATAAACCTAAAAATGACATCAAACTGTAAGTCATAGAGGGTTATAGTATACAAAACTATGTGTAACCTTAAACGTTAATAGTCTGGTTAACACAGTTAAGTGAGAATATTTACTATTAAACACGGATAGTAAAAAAAAACCCATTAACAAAGGCATGAATGACGTCATCTTCGTTCGATCTAGTAATGTTTATCGTTACACACAGTTTTGCGTGTTGGTCCGTTATACTTCCGGATGGTAATGTTGTGAGCTTCTTAGCCAAGCGCATACTATCTACAAGTATAGATAGTTCGAAGATGACGTCACTCAGGTCTTTGTTATTGTTTTTTGCCATCCGCGTTTGTGAGTAATGCTCACTGAACTTTACTAACCAGACTATTAACGTTCATGGATACA
>NC_088362.1:46139193-46146693 GCF_034508935.2 Berghia stephanieae
AGCTAATTGTCTGTCTAATGTAAATTAGTTTCTTCATATGAACCAAAAAGCAACAATAGAAAATTAACGAAACAATATTTTCATAAAAGTAGCTTTTAGGGTAGAAAATTGATTTTGTAATTGACTTAGTTTAATGTCTACAATCGTTGACAAATTTAAAACCTAAATCAGTTCTGTTCCTACTTTTGGTTGCTATTTTTATCAAAAATGATTTATAAACAGGTAAATATATAATATTTTAGATTTTAGTTAATTTTAACCACCACAGTTTGTTAAATCCAAATTTTAACAAACAAAAATCGCATTCATTATTCAGTCTTTAAACTTCAAATCTTATGAAAAATCTGAAGACGATATCAAGCGTGCAGTTTCCCAATTTCATCCTTTTCACAAAAGTATTTTCTAAAAGCAAACTCAATAAAGGAGAAAAAAAAACGAATGTTAGAAAAGTTACTATGATAGACGAATAAAAGTGGGGCGTAAAAAAAGGCAGAAGAAATTATTGTAAAGGCACAGATTTATGCTTTTTGGTATTTGTACAATAGAATATCATAACATCAAAAAGAAGACGAAAATTAAAGTATTAAAAGGGTTGTCAATGCCATGATGAAAAAATACAAGTTAAGACTCATCCCTAGGCAACAATCTCCTGCAAAGAAAATTGATGTGTTCACGTGAGTGTATTATCGGTCCACTGATGAACGACAATTTGAAAAGTTTTGGTCAGTAAACTTTTACGTCTATTATCGAACAAGATTACCTACGATTTGTCAAAAATCTCAAACCTGACACATTTTAAACCTGAGACTTCATGATATATTTAATGCATTGTAAACTACGGTTTCCTTGTCTTAAATACATTGATCTCCTCCTCTTATTTTTTACAAGCTATAATATAAGTTAGAAAAACGAATAAAGGAAATAGAACTATTATTTACTACCATAAATGGGTGAGTTGTAATAGGCACAGGGAGATAGTCGATTTATCGAAAAGAGTAAAATATAAAGAAAATGGTTGAAATGTACAAAGAACAATATTCATGGCAAGGAAATGAAAAGATTTTTCTTTATTAAACATAGATATCTAGTCCGAGAAAAATCAAATAAACACGGGCAAAGGGGCTGATATCAAAAGATCTATCTGACTAGAATTTGGTTTCAAATAGATTTATTGTAGCTTGATCAATCATTTTTCATTAGCACAGAGTAATAATTAACGAGACGTGTGAATCAAAACCAACTTAAATGAAAAATAAACCCAACATTATTACATACATCTATGTATATATATATATATATATATATATATATATATATATATATATATATATATATATATATATATATATATATATATACAGGTTAAGGTTCTATATTAGTTAAAACACAGTGTGAGTTGAGAGATTTAAATTATTCGTTTGATAGTATTTAGTGACAACAATAAAAACTGACATAAACTTGGATATACTCATATCATATTTAAGGATAATATCTGCCGATTAAATTTAATTTTAATACCTTAATTTAACTAATAGTGAAATACTATAATGCCGTACTCTTCATAATCACATTTTAAAAGTTTTGTCAGAGAAATCGTCCTTACGTTGTCAACAATTTCAAAACCTTGGACTCCAAGGAAGCGTTTTTGACAAGATGAGAGTCAATTAAATTGGACGATAACGATGGCCATTCAGAATTAGTGTGTCGTCAAAGCTTAAAACCTTTTATTGAACTCAATTATATTTTGTTGAACACCTTGAATTTTGGTATATCTATCTAATTATTACGAATCTAAACACATTTTATCACATTTGTTTGGTGTTATTAAAATCCGAATTTGCACGGTTTTAGCCCACAATTCCCCATAATACAATGAATATGAAGAAAATATATGTATTTACTCAGTTATTTCCCTTGTTTAATATAATTGTAATAGGGAAATTCTAAGGCCTTAAATCGAAACGTTATGATTGATAGCCAGAGTGGTTCTATAGCACACGGTTTTTTTATGGGTCTTGGTAACATATGTGAATAATGCTCATGCTTTCAACCCGAATTTTCTCGGTATTTAGCATAATTTTCCCTATTATAAATAATTGTTTTTCCTGGCTTTATTTAGTGAGACAAATATCCAAAATTTCATTATTTTTAAATGTCCCATGAGCTTCTGTCCCATCATCAAATCTCGTTGTTTTTTAAAAACGATTCATGTTGTTATAAAATATTCATTTAATTTTTAGAATCAGACTTACACTGAGCTACACGGCAAGAATTCTAATGAATACTTATAAGGGTAAATTACATCTCCTCAAGTCATAAAAGTAAAAGTAATATTGTCATTGTTTTAATTCATCGGATACACTTATTGTAAAAAATGATACATGACAAACACCACATAGCTCTTTATTGCTCTTGAAGAATATAATGACCCGAAGATCATAAAAGTGGTTTTGAAGAATCTTTTCTATACAAAATGCAGTACCAGTCCACTCTTGGATCAATGCCGTACACAAGAATACTGTCTCACATATTAAATTTATTTTATAAATTGAAATAAGCCTTCCTCGGTAGGCAGTAAGCTTAGTACACAGCCAGTAAAATCTTGTTACACTGTCTTCAACAGAGAAAGATGTCTCAAACTCCATTGTTATGTTCATAGACAAGTTTATTATACCGGCTAACTGCAAATGATATTAGATTCTTCATTATCCTCATTATTTCATTCATTGTCTTTGAGAACAAATCCTTCCCATTTCGCATCCTAGATCATAAATCTTCTTCCACATTAGCTCGAAACACAGATGGTACTTGAATTGAAATCAAAGTTATCCACATCATTAGAAATATACCATAATGTTGCAGCAGTGCAATCACTATCTATAATTTTCTCTTGACTTGACATCGACAGATTGCTCATTAGTTTGAATTGTATCAAAGCGTCACCTCATATTCCTTACCATAAAAGTGGATATTCGGACTCATCTCTTTGAATCTTTAGGATTTGCATCACATCAAAGTTACAACACTGAATGGAACAATTGGTTTACTACTTAGAAAGTCCCTCTCATAGAATCACACTTAATTCTCTTTAAACGAGTCCACAAAAGAGCTACACAGGTCTAAGATAAGAATGCCACGTGTAATGACCAGGTATAATAACAATAATATTAATCATAATAATATGACGTAAATGATTGCCATTGTTTCATTGTTACTAGTTACACTACTACAATAAATTATTCACAATTTGATACAGCAGAATAGTAATACTGGTAAACAACACGAACTTAAAATTAACTTTTTTTTTTCTTCTTTAATTTCTTTTCCATTTCCTTCTTCTTCTTTTTCTGATCATATCCTCCTCCTCCTCCTTCTCATCCTTCTAAATCTTAATCTCCGTCATCAATCTTTCCTGTTCTCCCTCTTTTTCTTCTTCTCCTTCTCCTTCTTCATCTTCTTCTTCTTCTTCTTCTTCTTCTTCTTCTTCTTCTTCTTCTTCTTCTTCTTCTTCTTCTTCTTCTTCTTCTTCTTCTTCTTCTTCTTCTTCTTTCTTCTTCTTCTTCTTCTTCCTTCTTCTTCCTTCTCTTCTCTTTCTTCTTCTCCTTCTTCTTCTTCTTCTTTCTTCTTCTCTCTTCTCTTTTCTTCTTCCTTCTTCTTCTTCTTCTTATTCCTCTCTTTTCCTCTTTTTCACACTCTTCTCATTGACTTATTTTACTTCAATTATATTGCCATTTGTTTCTACACTCTCAGTTTGACGTTGCAATTTTTCAATATTTTCCATAATTGGTGACAAATTTCAAATGTGAGAAAGTTCGAAACATCCTTTTTCTTTTCGTTTTGCGCATCGCCTTTCTATCAATATTTGGTTCGTGTATGAAAATTGCATCAAACAAACACAATAAATTTCGAAACGAAAGTCGTATTCTCTATTTAATCCAAACAAATCCAGGTCTATAGCGACATGATTCGATCCCCACCAGAATGGTTTCAAGGAAAATGTTCGTCAAACTTATCCAAGACGACTAATAATCCGTGGGCCGTTTCCTTTACCACATCACTTCTTCAACCAACACATCGATAACACATTTCAAACACATCCCATGACGTTGTAAATGCATCGTCTACTTACTCTTGATCGTCTATTACTATGTTTGCAATTATTGTCAAACATAAAATTTCGAATTGAATTTATCATCATTTTGTCACTTTTGCATCTTTCATTTCACACTTCATACACGAAAACGAAATCCCATCCCGAATTCACACGGGTGTTTTCACCTCGTTCGAGGTGACCGCCGTAGTGACATCAAAATTTTTACTACTTCCTGCCGCACCACTTTTGCTGCTACTTCCACTTCCGCTGTTACTGTTACTGCTGCTAGCCCCGCCGACGATCGTTACTTTAGGTTGGTTGACATGACTGGCTGGTTTAATCATCATTTGAACAGCTTTGAGAGATGAATACATGTGAATGGTGTTCCACTGTATTCCATCTCGCTGGAAGAAGTTCTTGTGGAATCCTTTGTGGTAGTACTTTCCGTTCAGATGGGCCTCGAAACAGTTGTTGAACCACCAGCCTCCCTGATAGTGCTTTGCACACGAGTCGTAGTACCTGGGAAAATAAAAACAGAAAATTGCATTCACGAAATAGATTATTTTTTTCACTACATTTCCTATCTGCTACAGAGTGGAATGTAGTCTTTTTTGCATGGATGTATGATTTCGTAACGTGAAAGGGGTGAGTATTCGTGTGTGTAATTTTGTGTGCAATTATATTTTATTATTGATTTTATTGTTTTCACTATTGAGACATAAGTAACATCCATGTAATGGCTTGGTTCTGTGCACCTATGTTACGCAGTTTTATGATCGTGTTATGTTGCATGATACCTTATACAGTACGCGTTGTAAGCTTTGATATATAATGGTAGGTCAAAACCAATTAAAGAGTTATGTCCCTTGACTAGTAAATTTAAAGCATGCAATCGATTTCAACGCGGCTTTCCGATTCGACTTGAATTCAAAACTTCTTTTGGTCACAATGAGCTCGATTGAGTTTGAAGAGTTCCCTTTGCAATACGATTACGTCAAAGTGTATAACGATTATAGTTTATAGGAAAATTGTTCATATTTTGCTAAGACGCAGAGGAGTGGTTCCGGTTGCGTCAACTATGATGACAGCCGGGTCTCAACACAGGTAAGGTTTCCAATCCAGGTTAAAATGAACTCAATAAAGATCTAACATTTAGCAACAATTTGAATTTGTTTTTTTTTTTAAAGTGTTATTACTTAGCCTGAAAATGTAATTTTCGAAGTTTATTCATATTTCAACATTATCAAGGAACTTGACAACGCGTTAAAAAAAATTTGAGCTTTATATAGAACAATATCCACTAAATGTGTTCAAAGCGCTTTAAGAAAAACTTAACTTTAAAGTTTGTCAATGTAGACCATACTATCTATTATGATATATTTCTGACCAAAATTGTATCCAGGCGAGATAATTTTTGTTAATGAGTTTTGGTTCTAATCCCTCTGTATGTTATTCGGGCGTCATATCCCACCGTGCTATCTTGGAATGTCTTTACACTTGATACATTAATAAAGACAATAATAATAATAATAATAATAATAATAATAATAATAATAATAATAATAATAATAATATATGGTTTTTATATAGCGCCTTACCCCGTATCTTAACAAGCTCAAATCACTTTACAGTAACGTGGCAACTTTCACTCACACAGATAATCACTCAAACATTCAGTATGAAGCAAAGCAATATATTTCTACAGTGTTACATATTTACAAGAAACGTTTTGAGATGTTTTTAAATAATTCTGTATCATTACTGTCTCGGTTATATCTTGCAAGGGAGCTCCAGATAAGGGGTGTCGAATATTCAAACGCATGCTCGCCAATTTTGCGAATCATTTTTGGCTTCACAAGTGTGGGATTATCAGACGTTGATCTCATTTTTCTGGCTGGGACGTAGAATTTAAGCATGTCATTTATGTATCCAGGAGAATCAGAGTGCATTGATTTAAAAACAATAGTACGGATCTTTTATTCTATAGGGAATTAGATTAGCGGAAGAGTAGAGTCCCTTGATTGGAAGTCACGAGCGGAAAAGTTATTAGAGAGAGAGAGAGAGAGAACGTCATGTTAGTTGTGCGGCATGAGACACTTCACCGAAAGCGAGGACGAGAGAGACGCATGCGCAAAACCATTTTGACATTCTCTCTATAAGGTGACGTCCAATCAAGGGACGCTACTCTTCCGCTAATTTCATTCCCTATACGTTCCTCAACGGGAAGCCAGTCGAGCTCCCTTAGTAAACCCGATGTAGATTGATTTCTCCTCTTTCTATAAATAAGCCTGGAAGCATCGCTCACTGAATGGATACATTGATTTGTAAAGTTTCACGTTTAATTTTTTTTTAAACACATAGAGGGCAAATCGTTGTAAAGGTGAGGGTATGGGGTGGCAGACTAATTACCTTCCATCATTGTCTTTGTCCTTGGTGCTGAACGGCATTCCATCGTGATTCTCGTAGAGTGACGTCATAGAGTCTCCGGCATTACCATGGTAACCACTGATGTGCAGACGGTAATTTTCCTTCAGACTGTCAACCCGGAAGTAGTCGTAGACGGCATAATGGAAATTCCCGTTCCAGTCCTCCATTTCTATTCTCAACATGGTGGGTTCTGTAGAATAAAATGAATCATTGTTTCAAAATGCAACAGAAAACAGGGACAAAACACAAAAAAGTAATGGCTCCTTTTCTAATTCTGATTTGTTTAAAATAAATAACACACCCAATTCTCGGTAAAACGAAAAGCTATAAGAACACACACACACACACATACACAAACACACACGCCCACACGCCCACACACACATATGTATGTATGTATGTATATATATATATATATATATATATATATATACGAGTATATATATATACCAAAGTAACAAACAAAAACAAACAAAAGCAAACCGTTATTATAGACATGATCAATAATATATATATATATATATATATAATATATATATATATATATATATATATATATATATTATTTAAAATATTTACCACAATGTTTGAGACAGTCTACATTAATGTTTCAGGCTTAATTTGCCATCGTCAGGACTGAGTTGTTTTCTATATATATATATATATATATATATATATATATATATATATATATATATATATATATATGTATATCCATATTTAGTGCGACAAAAGTGCTGAGCCCAACCTTGTTTACATCACGAACAGGTCTACTTAAGATAATTAATGAATTTACCGCCACCTGCTGAGTGGAGGGAGTAAAATATTTTCTTTCATAATTTGGATTCTTTAGATATATTAATTTGAATTTGATTAAATTAATCTTTATTTTGATGCTCATAAAATTGCTTTCAAGTCGCTTGGAAAACAGAAAGAAAATATTTTTAAAATCGTTACACAAAAATAGTAAATAAAATGAG